>NC_053442.1:27520965-27790034 GCF_007990345.1 Gossypium hirsutum
ATGCTATGGGTGGAAACATGTTGGGAACATGTTGGCTTAGTGTGTTATGTTAGAAAGAATAAATAAAAGGGTTAGTAATTAAGTAATGAAAAGGGAGGGGTGATGAAAACAAAGTTGTCTCATCCATCCCCCCCCTCCATTTTGCCGTAACTAGACAAAGAAAAGAAAAAAGAAAGAAAGGGTGTTCATCCTTTAACACCTTGGCCGAAAATTTGAAGGAGGAAGGAAGAAGAAAGGTTGAAGAGATTCGGCCATGCATGTAACTAGGCTAAGGTATGTTTGATGATGTTCCATGAGATGCATGCATGTTTTAGTTGTTAGTTTGAGTTCTACCTAGCCCATGGTCTAAATCTTGCTATGTGATGGAGATGATATTCGGCCATGGGTGTTGTCTTTCTTGGTTGGTGTTTTGATGTTGTGGTGATGAGGCATGAAGATGATTGAGCTTGAGTGTTTAATAAAAAGGTTTGGATGTGAGAGTGTGTGAGGAGTAGAAATGAGGGGTCTTAGCAACTTCATGAAGGTTCGGCCATGGTGCTTCAATATTGCACTTGTGTTTAACCCTAGGATTAATTAGTTATATGGTTAGTATGGGTATGGGTGACCGAATATGAGAGCATGAATAGATGGAGAGTTTGGTGAATTGATATGTGGTAAATGTTAAGTGTTAAATGAAATGGAAATGATAGATTAATGTTGCACATTCGGCTATAGTTAGGCATGTTGATGATCTTATCTTGACTTAGATAATTAGGCATAAAAGGGTGGTAATGAGGTTGAGGTTGTTGAATGGTTAGTTGGGTAACAAATGAAGCATTCGGCCATCACTTGGGAGCTTATGTGATGTTGAGTTTAAAATTAGCAAAGGTGATTACCGAATGTCCAAGTATGCATATGCATGTGTGATTAGATTATTGATAGTATGGTAATTGCATGAGGTTATTAGCCGAATAGCTAAGAACATAAAGTAGCAAGATGAAAATTTTACCATGTCGTTTCGTATGTCATAAAATCATTAAAATGTGGATACCAATATATGTAGCAAAGCGGTTAAATGAGTTAATTTATTTGTTTAAGCTCAAGACTCTAAAGGAGAGGCGTCCAACAAGGGAAAATCGAAGGTCATCGAATAGCCGCCGAAATTGTTCGACCACATCCGAGGTAAGTTTTAAGCGATTAAACGTTGAGTAAATTCAATTATAATAGGACATGATGAGTTGATTTAATAAGATATGATGTGGCCATGATATGTTCTAAGCTCAAATGGTAAGTTCTTAAGTGTTTGAGCTTGGGAATTCAAGGGTAATTTGAAATAGTCTGCTTAGGACAGCAGCAGTAACGTGACTTTAGAAAATCACCATAAATTTATGGATTTGAATTAGAGGTTGAATGAGACATGAAATTAAAGCTTAATGAGTCTAGTTTATTATAAAAGAAACCGTGTAAGCAAAGGAATTTCCGATAATGAGATATTTAAAGTTGTGTGAGACGGTGTCAGAATGACTCCGAAATCCCCTGTTCGGTTTTTAGAAAATCATTATAAATTTTAAAAAAATGGTTATAAGATAAAATTTATATGCTTAGACTCCTTAATGAGTCTAGTTTCAAATGAAATCAAATACAACACATTTTGAATTCTGTAAAATGAGAAATTTGATTCTTAGTGAAGAGTGGTCAGATTAGTCAAACAGTGAAACAGGGGAAACTTTAAGAAAAATCTGGTATTGATTGGCCAAACCTAAAATTCTGGAAATTTTATGGATGGAAGCTATACGAGTCTATATTCAGGAAAAATTAACGGAAAGTGATTTGGAGTTTTGTAGCTCCAGTTATAAATAATTTAGCGACTATTGCTCAGGAAAAACAGCTTGTGCTGAATTTGAGATTATGTTGTGAACCTTGATAAACTTGTTTTAGTTGCTCATAAGCTATTGATTAAACCCATACTTGAATTCTAAATCGTGATATTGTAAGTTATGAGTATTCGAATATGAAATGATAGTAAGGCCTAATGGCCGATGTGATGAATGTGAAAGTGTATATATGTGATAAGGCCTAATAGCCGATGTGATGAATGTGAAAGTGTATATGTGTGATAAGGCCTAATGGCCGATGTGATGAATGTGAAAGTGTATATGTGTGATAAGGCCAAATGGTCGATGTGATGAATGTGAAAGTGTATATGTGTGATAAGGCCAAATGGCCGATGTGATGAATGTGAAAGTGTATATGTGTGATAAGGCCTAATAGCCGATGTGATGAATGTGAAAGTGTATATATGTGATAAGGCCTAATAGCCGATGTGATGAATGTGAAAGTGTATATAGTTGATGAATGTGAAAGTGTATATATGTAATAAGGCCTAATGGCCGATGTGATGAATGTGAAAGTGTATATATGTGATAAGGCCTAATGCCCGATGTGTGAATGTGAAAGTGTATATATGTGACAGGGCCGAGTGGCCAACGTGATGGATGTGAAAGTGCATAAATGTGATAAGTCCCGAAGGGCATTTGTGTCAGTACTATATCCGGGTTAAAACCCCGCAGGCTTTATGCGAGAATATTATCACTGATTAATGTCCTTAAGCTTCGTGCTTGTACTATATCCGAGCTCTAAAGACCCGATGACTACGTGTGGGGATTTTGTCCGGGTAAGACCCGATAACTTCATGTGGAGATTATGTCCGGGTAAGACTTCGTAATAAGAATTGCTTATAAATATATTCAATTCGAAAGGTTAAACAGGTATGTACTCCAAGTTTATATGTGAGCTTGATTTGCACTAAATCATAAGGTAGTTATGTGATGCATACGAGAGCAATCTATGAGACTATTCCTATGATTATGTGACATCGGATCAGTGTGAGAGGTGATGTGAAATCATACGATATATCTATGTCACATGAGCTCACTTTTATGTGAAAGTTTATCTGCTTATTGTATATGATGAGATGTGCATATTCGGTATAGGGATGGTATGCCCGAAGGAAGAGTGAAATAAAAATACGAACAACTATGTTATAATTTGATTGTTATCTGTTGACACTGCTTAAAACTTACTAAGCATTGTAATGCTTACTCCGTTTACTCTGTTTCCTCTGTTTTATAGATCTCATTGCGAAGCTACAGGCTCGGGGATCGTCAGCAACTAGTCACACTATCACTATCCACTGTTTGGTACTGCTACGTTTCGGATTGTCTTATGGCATGTATAAAATAGACTAGTGGCGGAAGAATATTTTGGTTAATGTATATAGCCATGCGAAAATGGCTTATATATATTTGAGCATAATGTTATAATCATTTGGTATGGAATGGTTAATCACTATCATAATTTGTGCTATTTATGCTAAAAGAGCTAGTTGAATCATGGAAACTATGAAATAGGTAAAGTCTACCTTAAAGGCAGATGCTGGCAGCAGCAGTGATGTAGATTTGGAAAATCACTAAAAATAGTAGGATTTGAATTAAATAATGAATAAATTATGTAAACGAACCTTGATGAATCTATTTTCATAGGAAAGTAACGAAACGATCATATGGACAGTATGTTAAGAGATATTCAGGTTCTCGTGAGACAGGGCCAGAACAGTTTCTGGATTCCCTGTTCCGACTTTGGAAATTCATTATAAATTAACCAGAGATAATTAGGATCCATTCCATATATGTATAGATTCCTCTCTGAGTCTAGTTTCTATAGAAACAAACGGCATCAGTATTGAAGCTCTGTGCAGGGAGATATCCAAGTCGTAATGCACAAAGGTCAGTGTAGTCGATCCCTGTAACATGGGAGACTTTGACTAATAAACTGTACTAATTGGCCCGACCAAAAATTCTAGAAAAAAATTTGTAGATGGGCATATGAGTCTAGTTTCAGGGAAAATTTATGGAACTGGATTTCGAGTTTTAGAAGTCAAGATATGATTTTTTAAGCGACTAGTACGCAGACTGGCAGCTTGTCTGGGAAATTTTTTTTAAGTGGTTTGAAGTCTGTTAACACCTCGTGTTCGACTCCGGCGACGGCCTCGGGTTCGGGGTGTTACATTTGATTGGTATCAGAACTACGGTTTAGTCGGTTCTAGGACTAACGTAGCACGCGTGAGTCTATTTATACATGCCATAAAGTGATAAAATGATAGTGTGATGATTTTTTGGCTATTAAAATGTGTTTGCTGTATTGTAATGAATCTTGATCCCGATCGAGCTGTAGCAAGCTTCTGACTATGAGAATTTGCGATATAACTTCACTTAGATATGCCTAAATTATTAAGTTGATCAGGTACGTATCATGTACTCGTATTTGAATTTCGATTTGGATTGAATTATAAGGGTATAAGTGATGCAATTTTGAAGGAGTGTTATGACTATAAATGTGATTTTTGTATGTGGCCATGGAACTGGAAGTTGAATGGTCGATAAGCATGTTGTGTTTGTATTCAAGTAATGTAAATGATATACTAATGTGTATTGCTATATGTGTATATGTATGTAGAGACGAAATCGTCGAATGTAAAAGGGCAGTGAAGCGTATAGAGTGGTTGGTTTTCAGCACTAAGTGTGCGGGCAATAAGTGTTCACGGTTGTGAGATTGGCACTAAGTGTGCGGGCAATAAGTGTTCACGGTTGTGAGATTGGCACTAAGTGTGCGGGCTTGAAATGCATGGCACTAAGTGTGCGAGTTTAAAGTACATGGCACTAAGTGTGCGTGGTTGATTATTAAGCACTATGTGTGCGAACCCACTATATATATATATATTTTCTATCAATTATTTATATTAAGGGTGCGACCTTACCGAGTCGATTTCGGACAGCGGAAAGGGGTAAGTTCTTGAGTAATAGAGCTTAAATTATGATTTGATTAGATCATGTTTTAAGCAAATCAAAATCATGCTCTTTGTGTGTGGCTATTGAGCCGAAATTGCAAAAATGATAAGTGTCTTGTGTTTGAGTTTTGCTAATGAAAATGAAATACGAATGTGTCATGAATTATTGTTAAATGTGCATGGTTATTCGAATGATGTCCGGGCTAAGTCCCGAAGGCTTTGTGCTAAGTGACCATATCCGGACTAAGATCCGAAGGCATTGGTGCGAGTTACTAAATCCGGGCTAAGTTCCGAAGAGCATTCGTGCTAGTGATATATCCGTGCTAAATCCCGAAGAGCAATCATGCTGGTGACGTGTATTCGGGCCTTCGTGCCTAGTAGGCTTCGTGCCGGTAATTTGAGCAAAGTTTAAGTATTCATTACTATACGAATTCAAATTTAAATGAGATGATATGTTTAAAAGTGTACATACATGATGTTTATAGACTTGGTTAAGTCATATCAATGTGTATTAACGAATGAATAAGAGCCCTATGTATGTGAATAATTAGAGGCACTGTGTGTGTGCGAATTCCTTTAACCGAGCACTATGAGTGCGAGATCGGTCAGTAGGTACTAAGTGTGTGAAGTGGAATTCATGTAAGACCTCGTTTGGGACGAAGGCATTGATTTGAGATAGTGTGTAAGACCATGTCTAGGACATGGCATCGGCTCGATATGTGAGAATATGTAGGACCATATCTAGGATATGGCATTGTAAGAGCTATATGTGCTATTGCTGAATGGACACTATTTTGTTGATCTTGTTCAAGAAATTATTTTGATTAAGTTTCGACATTCGAAAGTTTGAAAGAATTTTTGATGAATGTTGATAATTTTGGATATACGAGTTATGCGCTAGAATAAATCTCATGCCAGAGTATTATATTAGGCTTTATGCCTATTCGACTGTATACGGGTAACGTTAACTATGATTGAATGTGCTAAATGAACTAAATGTTCAGGTACGTGGAAGTTGACTTTTCTTTTGGAAATGAGTTAAGTTGAATATTGAGATGTGATAAAGTTATAAAGGATATTTATTGGGATGTTTGAGTATATGTGTACTTTTGGTCAGATTACAGCTTATACATGAATGAAAATGTGGGTTACAAATATGTGGGTTGATGATGTGAATTATACATGTTAATATGTGCTTAATATGTGTTTGAAATGCATTTGTGAATTAAATTAAGTGATTATTGCTTATGAGATCAAGAAAATGAGATATATGTGCATACTTGCAGAAATGTTTATGTATTTGTCTTAGGATAAGAAAATGATTTTACGGATCGATGCGAAATCAGTAATGAATTACAATTGTTATCAATGAGCTAATGTTTATATGGATATAATTCAATAAGAGGACGTTATCCTAAACTATGCATCGGTAGAAATTTTCAGGGACGAAAATTTCTTGAGTGGGGGAGAGTTGTGACAGCCCAAAATTGACCCTAGTCGGGAAGTGGTTTCGGGACCACAAAACTGAGTCATACTAATAATTAGCCATCATATTTGATGCTTATTATATGTATATATGCATGTGTGAAAATTTCATGCTTGAATTTTGTTAATTGTAAGTGAATTTTATTAAATAGGACTTATGTGAGAAAATTTAGAAATGTGCTAGGCAAATGTGAAGTGGCCTATTAATGCATGTTATGAAAATGATGGGTTTGCATGTCAAATTACCCAAAATTTGAGCTAGTGGCTAGCCATGCTATGGGTGGAAACATGTTGGGAACATGTTGGCTTAGTGTGTTATGTTAGAAAGAATAAATAAAAGGGTTAGTAATTAAGTAATGAAAAGGGAAGGGTGATGAAAAAAAAGTTGTCTCATCCATCCCCCCCCCCCTCCATTTTGCCGTAACTAGACAAAGAAAAGAAAAAAAAAAAGAAAGGGTGTTCATCCTTTAACACCTTGGCCGAAAATTTGAAGGAGGAAGGAAGAAGAAAGGTTGAAGAGATTCGGCCATGCATGTAACTAGGCTAAGGTATGTTTGATGATGTTCCATGAGATGCATGCATGTTTTAGTTGTTAGTTTGAGTTCTACCTAGCCCATGGTCTAAATCTTGCTATGTGATGGAGATGATATTCGGCCATGGGTGTTGTCTTTCTTGGTTGGTGTTTTGATGTTGTGGTGATGAGGCATGAAGATGATTGAGCTTGAGTGTTTAATAAAAAGGTTTGGATGTGAGAGTGTGTGAGGAGTAGAAATGAGGGGTCTTAGCAACTTCATGAAGGTTCGGCCATGGTGCTTCAATATTGCACTTGTGTTTAACCCTAGGATTAATTAGTTATATGGTTAGTATGGGTATGGGTGACCGAATATGAGAGCATGAATAGATGGAGAGTTTGGTGAATTGATATGTGGTAAATGTTAAGTGTTAAATGAAATGGAAATGATAGATTAATGTTGCACATTCGGCTATAGTTAGGCATGTTGATGATCTTATCTTGACTTAGATAATTAGGCATAAAAGGGTGGTAATGAGGTTGAGGTTGTTGAATGGTTAGTTGGGTAACAAATGAAGCATTCGGCCATCACTTGGGAGCTTATGTGATGTTGAGTTTAAAATTAGCAAAGGTGATTACCGAATGTCCAAGTATGCATATGCATGTGTGATTAGATTATTGATAGTATGGTAATTGCATGAGGTTATTAGCCGAATAGCTAAGAACATAAAGTAGCAAGATGAAAATTTTACCATGTCGTTTCGTATGTCATAAAATCATTAAAATGTGGATACCAATATATGTAGCAAAGCGGTTAAATGAGTTAATTTATTTGTTTAAGCTCAAGACTCTAAAGGAGAGGCGTCCAACAAGGGAAAATCGAAGGTCATCGAATAGCCGCCGAAATTGTTCGACCACATCCGAGGTAAGTTTTAAGCGATTAAACGTTGAGTAAATTCAATTATAATAGGACATGATGAGTTGATTTAATAAGATATGATGTGGCCATGATATGTTCTAAGCTCAAATGGTAAGTTCTTAAGTGTTTGAGCTTGGGAATTCAAGGGTAATTTGAAATAGTCTGCTTAGGACAGCAGCAGTAACGTGACTTTAGAAAATCACCATAAATTTATGGATTTGAATTAGAGGCTGAATGAGACATGAAATTAAAGCTTAATGAGTCTAGTTTATTATAAAAGAAACCGTGTAAGCAAAGGAATTTCCGATGATGAGATATTTAAAGTTGTGTGAGACGGTGTCAGAATGACTCCGAAATCCCCTGTTCGGTTTTTAGAAAATCATTATAAATTTTAAAAAAATGGTTATAAGATAAAATTTATATGATTAGACTCCTTAATGAGTCTAGTTTCAAATGAAATCAAATACAACACATTTTGAATTCTGTAAAATGAGAAATTTGATTCTTAGTGAAGAGTGGTCAGATTAGTCAAACAGTGAAACAGGGAAAACTTTAAGAAAAATCTGGTATTGATTGGCCAAACCTAAAATTCTGGAAATTTTATGGATGGAAGATATACGAGTCTACATTCAGGAAAAATTAACGGAAAGTGATTTGGAGTTTTTTAGCTCCAGTTATAAATAATTTAGCGACTATTGCTCAGGAAAAACAGCTTGTGCTGAATTTGAGATTATGTTGTGAACCTTGATAAACTTGTTTTAGTTGCTCATAAGCTATTGATTAAACCCATACTTGAATTCTAAATCGTGATATTGTAAGTTATGAGTATTCAAATATGAAATGATAGTAAGGCCTAATGGCCGATGTGATGAATGTGAAAGTGTATATATGTGATAAGGCCTAATAGCCGATGTGATGAATGTGAAAGTGTATATGTGTGATAAGGCCTAATGGCCGATGTGATGAATGTGAAAGTGTATATGTGTGATAAGGCCAAATGGTCGATGTGATGAATGTGAAAGTGTATATGTGTGATAAGGCCAAATGGTCGATGTGATGAATGTGAAAGTGTATATGTGTGATAAGGCCTAATAGCCGATGTGATGAATGTGAAAGTGTATATATGTGATAAGGCCTAATAGCCGATGTGATGAATGTGAAAGTGTATATAGGTGATAAGGCCTAATAGCCGATGTGATGAATGTGAAAGTGTATATATGTAATAAGGCCTAATGGCCGATGTGATGAATGTGAAAGTGTATATATGTGATAAGGCCTAATGCCCGATGTGTGAATGTGAAAGTGTATATATGTGACAGGGCCGAGTGGCCAACGTGATGGATGTGAAAGTGCATAAATGTGATAAGTCCTGAAGGGCATTTGTGTCAGTACTATATCCGGGTTAAAACCCCGCAGGCTTTATGCGAGAATATTATCACTGATTAATGTCCTTAAGCTTCGTGCTTGTACTATATCCGAGCTCTAAAGACCCGATGACTACGTGTGGGGATTTTGTCCGGGTAAGACCCGATAACTTCGTGTGGAGATTATGTCCGGGTAAGACTTCGTAATAAGAATTGCTTATTAATATATTCAATTCGAAAGGTTAAACAGGTATGTACTCCAAGTTTATATGTGAGCTTGATTTGCACTAAATCATAAGGTAGTTATGTGATGCATACGAGAGCAATCTATGAGACTATTCCTATGATTATGTGACATCGGATCAGTGTGAGAGGTGATGTGAAATCATACGATATATCTATGTCACATGAGCTCACTTTTATGTGAAAGTTTATCTGCTTATTGTATATGATGAGATGTGCATATTCGGTAAAGGGATGGTATGCCCGAAGGAAGAGTGAAATAAAAATACGAACAACTATGTTATAATTTGATTGTTATCTGTTGACACTGCTTAAAACTTACTAAGCATTGTAATGCTTACTCCATTTACTCTGTTTCCTCTGTTTTATAGATCTCATTGCGAAGCTACAGGCTCGGGGATCGTCAGCAACTAGTCACACTATCACTATCCACTGTTTGGTACTGCTACGTTTCGGATTGTCTTATGGCATGTATAAAATAGACTAGTGGCGGAAGAATATTTTGGTTAATGTATATAGCCATGCGAAAATGGCTTATATATATTTGAGCATAATGTTATAATCATTTGGTATGGAATGGTTAATCACTATCATAATTTGTGCTATTTATGCTAAAAGAGCTAGTTGAATCATGGAAACTATGAAATAGGTAAAGTCTACCTTAAAGGCAGATGCTGGCAGCAGCAGTGATGTAGATTTGGAAAATCACTAAAAATAGTAGGATTTGAATTAAATAATGAATAAATTATGTAAACGAACCTTGATGAATCTATTTTCATAGGAAAGTAACGAAACGATCATATGGACAGTATGTTAAGAGATATTCAGGTTCTCGTGAGACAGGGCCAGAACGGTTTTTGGATTCCTTGTTCCGACTTTGGAAATTCATTATAAATTAACCAGAGATAGTTAGGAGTCATTACATATATGTTTAGATTCCCCTTTGAGTCTAGTTTCTATAGAAACAAACGGCATCAGTATTGAAGCTTTGTGCAGGGAGATATCCAAGTCGTAATGCACAAAGGTCAGTGTAGTCGATCCCTGTAACATGGGAGAATTTGACTAATAAACTGTACTAATTGGCCCGACCAAAAATTCTAGAAAAAAATATGTAGATGGGAATATGAGTCTAGTTTCAGGTAAAATTTACGGAACTGGATTTCGAGTTTCAGAACTCAAGATATGATTTTTTAAGCGACTAGTACGCAGACTGGCAGCTTGTCTGGGAAATTTTTTTTAAGTGGTTTGAAGTCTGTTAACACCTCGTGTTCGACTCCGGCGACGGCCTTGGGTTCGGGGTGTTACAAATTGTTTTCATAAAGAGTATACAAAAAGTGTTTTCAATCATGGTACTTATTGTGGACTGGCTCCATGATTAAGTAATTGCGAATTATCAGAACGATACTTCAGGACATAATTGCAATTACTAGAACCTAATTGTATATGTTCGATTCGTCCCTCTGCTAGCTCAGCAAAAGCTCAATCGGACTATATTTGAATCAAAAGAAAATTCTATGACTTTGGAAATAATTTAATTGAGTTGATTTATTCGATGTGGAATTAAATTAGGTGATCGTGAGAATTATTCAATTAGAGAATTTGATTAAAGAATTTTCTTGAAAAATTAATTTGGAAAATCTATGTGATTTTTCGAAAAATTAATTTTGATCAAGTAAAATTAAATTAATCAAATTAATTAAAATTAATATGATATTTTTGGAAATTAATTTTCAAGTCAGACAATTGGCCCAATGGATAATTGAACTTGAATTGGACTTGAGATCGTAAATTGAGCCTAGGAGCCCAAAACACCAAGACCCAAAAACTGGTCGAACCGGGCCCGGTATGTAAAACTAGGACGACGGTCCAGATAACACCCTATACCCGGCCTAGCCGCCAAGCTTAAATATCAGAATGTCACACCACCGTCTCATGTCATACTCATTAAATTGTCACATTATTAAGAAATCATCCTCTTTATCAGTGATCTTATAAAATTTTAGTCAAACATATATCAATAATAATTAGAACATGCCAAACATTCTTCAAATAAACTTATAGTAATAATTGAACATGCATTAGGATCACTTAGCAAAATTTCCAAGACAATCACGTAGGTATCGATACTAGAACATGAGTATAGATATTTTCCTTGCACGATATCGATACCGTATGGAAAATCGGTACCAAATTTTTGTTTCTCATTTAAAATCAAAACACAAGAAAATATCGATACCATTGAGAAAGTATCGATAAAATTACCCCTAAGTATCGATACTCATGATAGGGTATCAATACCAATTTAAGATTCTGGCTTCCTGCACATTTCAAAATCATAGAGGTATCATTTTTACAACACAAATATCGATACCTTTGTTTCATACCTGAGAAATATAACATACATAAGTATAAAAATCCTTCCAACTCATCATGCTATCATAACATCATCAAATAAACATCTAAATGGCCATAATAATAGTCTCAAACATCGATAATAAGTCCGAGCAATAATCAACGTGATACGAAACAAATCTCATAAACTTAGGAACAAATAGTCTATGGAAGTATCCAAAATCTCATGGAAAAACTAGCACAAAGTTTACCATATTGCCTTATTCCCGAAACATAAGCGAATAAATAATTAACACCTACGAGAAATAGATAATAAACTTGCTTGGATCACCCCTCGGAACCACACCGCTCACACCGACACTTAACTAATCTGTAATGGTTTAAAAAGAGTGGGTGAGCTTAACTAGCTCAATGAATGCTCAGAATAAACACAATGTACACACAATATTAAAGGTTAAACATGAGCATATTACAACACCTTCACAACCATGTTCTAATCGAGTCAAAATAACATATTCACTTTTCATTAAGTCATAAAACTAATATATACTCCTACATGCAATTACACTTAACTCACTTATATATATAATTCATTTAACAATAATTCATCAAGACTAAATGACGTATACATGCTTTAATAACCCCTAAGTCTAGCTGATAAATTCACATGCATTCACAAATTAAATGGAAATGATCCAAACCACAATTACATACACAATTTACTATAAGAACATACTAACATTTTCATGAAACTTAAATAGACTCATTTAACATATTATTCGCATGTTTTTGCATCCATCTCATATCGTATTATTATAGCATGTAAGATCACATTTAAATTATAATTTGCATAGCAACCACATACTCATTTAGGTATACATCACATTGCATATATATACATTTTAAGGTAATTTGGAACTTGAGCTATGAAACATAAAAGAGAGCTCTGTCATCACTCATCGGATTCATGGATCTCCAACACACCACATAGACTCATAGAGTCAAACATGTCCCAAAAGTGAAGCTAAAGCTAACACTCTCCAGTATACCAAACATGTCCTGTTGAATGGAGCTTAACACACATTCCCTTATTACTCTATCATGTCCCAAGGCTTCAACGCCCAAATTACAAAACACATATAGGTGAGTACTCACAATCCTATGGCATGCCAACTATATCCAATGGTCTCATAAGGTTACAAGGCCAAAATATCAACAATTACACAATTTTAATTACTGATTTAATGCATATAATCTCTGTTCATATTCATCAATTCACATTACAAACTTGTACACAATGTATGCTTATCGAATTAACATGTAATTACACTTAAAGTGCCACAATAATGCTCATTGAGTCATTACGTATCCAACCACATATGAGTGATTTAAAATCAGTTTATCACATACATGACCTGTTGCATTAGCATTACATTCCATAACTCAACACATACGTACTTATCGTTTTTTGCACACTTTCACTGCACTTTTATATTGCTAACACAACATCATCACTATTATTCAGCATATTTAATATGCCCACAACACAATACAATTCACAATAGTCATCACACATGTCTCATATCACAATATCGCATCATAGTAATCAATCCATAAATATTCTCATAATCACATAATTTACCAAAAATAGAACGAGGGAAATAGAATCAGAACTTAGTATATGGATTTAGGCTATTCCTAAGCTCCCAATTAAAACTATGAATCGTGTCTACTAGTAGTGATTCCAAACACTCATCGATTACGTTTTCACTGAAAAGCCGAAAGCTTAAACTAGCTTTTCCTTGCCTTTTACCTTTCTCGAAAAAGGTTCCAATGGTTTTTACACTTCGACAAAGTAAATCACACAACAATACAATCAACATTCAACCAAAGACTTACTTAAACCAACCAAAAATGCAAGTCTAAGCTATATTCCTGATGAAACTAAAATTTTGACTAACAAACTTGAAACTCAAACATCTTCTTCTATACTTAATCTTTTCACCTAAAACCAATTACGTTCATCTTATAATTGACCTACGACTAATTCCCAACCTTTAAACTACAATAAAATACTCAATTTATAGTATCGAGTTTTTCGACATGTTTTATGGTTATTTTTCAAAAATTGATTAAAACTTAAGAAATCTTTAATGAAACTTCAAAATAAGTTTAGAAACCTCTTAATCATGTCAAAACTGATTGAAAAATACTTTGAAACCATATTTTTACTCAAAATCCCGAAATCCACTGTTAACGAGCTAATTTTTTGCTTTTACTCAACATACGATTTAATGGCTAAAAACTTGGTTTTAAAGACTAAATAATATTTAAAACTAATGGGAAGATGAAATGTTACCTTAGTTGATGAAAAATTAAGAGTTTTATCAAAAACCCCAAAAAACCTGAAAGCTTGGCAATGGAGAAAATTATGGTGTTTTTGGATGTTTCTCTTAACTTCTATGGAGGTTTATGACTAGGAGGATGATAGAAATCAAAGGAATAGAGTTTAGGAATCAAAACTTGAATGAGAAGAACTTGGGAAAAAAAGGGCATCAACCACAAAGGATGGGAGAAATTTAACATGACCTTAATACAAATGGAGGGGAAAGTAAGATATTTTAAAGCTTTGGTTTAATTGCCTTTTAAAAACTCACAATTTAGACCTTTTTACAAATCAGTTCTTATTTCAAAATTAAAGGTATTTAAAACTCATTTTCAAAAATTGATTTAATTTTCTAAAAACCATAGTAAAAAACATTACCGATAAACCATGTCGCAAAATTTTGAACACTCTAAAGCTAAAATTCCTAAATTATCCTTAAAACTCTTAGGCCCTATTTTAGAGTGTTATAGTCCAACTAGTGGCTAGATCGAACCGGTCAGGTTGTCATTGACCTGGACCAAACCAGTAGTAGCCGAACCGGCTCAGGGTGCTGTAAGGGTGTCACACTTGCATCACTGGACACAGTAGTGCCAACGACTGCAACGGCGGTGTCTCGATAGCCGGCGACAGTTGGTCTTCGATGGTTGAGTAGTGAAAGAGTTACACTCCTATTGGGACTCTATGAAAGAATTTAATTTCAGATTAACTATTCCAAAAATAAAATTATTGCTATAGTTTAATATTAAAATAAAATTAATACTTATGTTAATAGTATTTTATTAATTTAATATTAAAGTGATTATCTTAATATTAAATTAAATTAAATTTTTATCTTATGGATAAACATTCTATTATTTTAAAAAGATTAAATTTAATATTAAAGTGATTAAGTTTTATCATAGTTGAGCTCTCTAAACTCTTCCTATATAAAGAGAGCCTTGGGTCATTATTTGACACACTTGAATTCAAGAGAAAGTTGTAGAGAGAAAATTCTCTAAAGAGATTATTTTAGAAAATTTCTAGAGATATTTTTTATTTTTACAACTTGACCCAAAAGTTTAGAAAAATTATGAAATTACTCTACTAGTAATTTTTCTGAAAAATTTTCTGATTCAAAGTGAGCCAATACTCAACAGACGTGAGCTTGAGGATAGCGTAGAAGACAACTCAATAACGTGCTTATCCTAGACGAATCAAAAATATATAATTTTGATTAAGTGTTTATTACTTAAGATATCACAACCAAGATCTTGTTTTGGAAAATTTTTTAAAACTTTGTTTTCCCTAAATTTATTTTTCGCTGCGTTTTCCAAACCCGTTTTTTCCAACATAATAAAGTTTGATTCCTTCTCTCTGCCACGCCATTTTGTTGAGGAGTTCCTAACATGGTTAATTAGGATGGTACCATATTCTCAATGAGATACCCTAAGAACTCATCCGATAAATATTCCTTACCTCGATCAAACCGAAATGTCTTTATAGGTAAACCTAATTGTTTCGCCACTTCTGTTGAAAACCTCTTTGAATTTCACTTTTGCGATGGGTTAGGTATACATACTCATATCTAGAATAATTGACCTAATGTAAATTGTAGTAGTTATTTTGGTCATTTCCACATTTAACGAGCTTGTTTTATTGGCATTTTAATAATAATTATTGCATATGCAGTATTTAGGCTTAGTAACTAAAAGTTAACAAAATAAGCATTTTACGCATTTTCTGCCATGACAATGATCCGTAAGACTAACTTGAGCCTTTTGAGTGACTAATGGGCTATTGAAGTGTGTAGGATGCCAATTTGGGTCCAAAACTACAAGGAACGATGGTTGTAGCACGACACAAACATCCTATGGCGTGACACAACGTTGTAAAGCATTCAAGGTAAGCATGACGCACTACATCCCAACGAGGCGTGCTTGCAATCCCGACGAGGTGTGTTGGACGTCCCGACGATGCGACTTGGTGCAGAAGAAAGGGGGATGAACACATGGCATGACACTTTTGGAAATTTTTCATATTGGGCCCTAGATTTTAGCATAATATTTTATTTATTAGAATCCCAAAAGTGTAGGTAGGTTAAGTGGTCACCAAGCAACTTGTAACCAATAAATAGACACCTTAGGGATAGACAGAAGTCGTTCTAGACAATTTTTCTATTCAGTTTTAGTTTTCTTTTCATGATTGTGTAGTCAAAACTTTGCTATTCTAATGTGAAGACAATAACAAGCGGAGATTGCTCCAGAGCCGTGCTTCAATATAATTATCAATGAGCATTCTCCTATCTCTTCCTTTATTCTTTTATTTATGCTTCACTAACTTGATCGCTTAACTGTTGCATGAATACTAGAATAATTTCTTGTGCTTTATTTCCTATCTTGCATGATTCATTAATTAAACTAATTAATTAATCAAGTCGATTAATTAACAACATAATAAGGGTTCATAATAGATTAGTTGGTGTAAATTATGTGTTCTTAAATTGTTAGGCTTGATAACCTTAATAAGTAATCATAGAGGAGATGAAACGGGAGATAAATCGAACCGAGTAAATCGTAGTTATCCGGACGAAGAAAGTGAGGTCGAGAAATAAGCGAGTATCCACCAATTAATTAATTAGTAAAGTCGGGAGGTAATATTAGTTAATTAATAGATAATTCATATTAGAGCTCGAATTCTAAAATTAGTTAATCTTTTGTTTATTAATTAGGGATTTAATCGATCATAGTCTAGAGGCTCGCATTGTCGACACTAGGAATAGGAAAATTCATTAGGTTAATTTAGGTTTAGTAATTTAATTATTTTAATAAATATTTTAATTTGGATTCACACTACTAATTCGTGACTCGATTATATTAGTAATTACTTTCTATAATTTATTTAATATTAATTTCTCTAATTAGCAATCCCTTGGGTACGATCATTTAAATACTTACTGGTGTTCTGTTGGAACATATACTATATTACAATTTGACCTGTATGCTTGTGAACACTGCCAATTTAATTTTATATATTTTTTCTGTGATATTTAACTATAAACGATAACACTTTTATAGGTGGTCAATAATTATCTTTAATGGTTACGTAATAATTGTAACAGCCTTTTGCATTAACATTCATGGGGCCACACACATTAGTGTGCACAAAATTTATGGGTTTCATGGCCCTCATTCTTTTTACATTAAAAGATCGCTTAGTCATCTTACCTTCGAAGCAAGATTCACATTATGGAAGTTCAACTTCCTTAAGTGAACTTAATGTGCAATATTTCACAAGTCTAGTGATTCTTTCTTGGGTAATATGACCAAGTCTCAAGTGCGAAATGTACGCCTCATTAGAGTGAGAAGTTTTAAAAATTTTATTAGATAGCTCAATTTCAAGCAATACACACATCTTTTATTTGATAAAATATATATTATTAGACATCCATCCATTATAGATAATAGTACGAATTCTAATATTACAACACTATTATTAAAAGTCACGGTCAAACCGTCTTTAAAATAACATGCAATTGAAATTTGTTACATAGAAAAAGTCTTTCAAAATAATATTCTTAAAATTATCAAAATAAAGATGTACATATCCCACTGCTTTAGCGCCACACTTTTTTCATTGCCAGTCTACAACAATAGGCTTTTATATCTAAGATCTTTCGTTTCCTCAAACCCTTATAGAAAAACACATATATGGTTAGTGACTCTAAAATCAATGACTTAGTGGAGTATCGAATCTTCCACTAAGAAAATTTCTATCTTAAAGAGTTTCATACCTTTGCTTTTAGTGGCTTGGTAATCCTTCCACTCTTTTTAGTTGGCCTTGAAATGCCTTTTCTTGTTGCAGAAGAAACATTTAGACTTAGATACATCATTAGGCTTTTTTCTTCTCTTCCTTTCCACTTTAGGTGGCCTAAAAGACTTAGCCTTGTTCCTTTTATCATGTTTTCTCCTTTAAAGGAAGTAATTTCTAAGTTTGGTTTTGCTTTTTGAACTAGTTGGTCGCTATTCAACATCAACTCATAGGATTCTTGTAATGACTCAAAAGCCAGTGGTGTTGAAAAGTGAGGTTTTAAGACCCTATTTCCATAAACTGAACTCGTAAATATTTTTATTAAATATTTACGGAGTTAGGATTGAAGTGAATTGAAATTTGGTCGAGTAAGTTTATGGAATTAGGGCTTAATTTGAGTACAAGGACTAAATCACGTAAGTGATATAAGTGTGAATTGTTATGGATTTGTAATTAGATCTTATTATAAGGGCCTTAGATGGAAAATAAACCTCAAATAAAGGAATGGATGGTCGGTTAATGTATTAATATGTATGTTTATTGTAGAAAAATATTATAAAAATAAAACATTAAACAAAAACATAATAAAACAAATAGCATAAGTGGATTGAAAGAGAAAGCAAATTTCTCTTCATTTTCTAAACTTTTGAAGCAAAGAAACAAGGGAGAAAGATGAATGGCCTTGGGGTTTTAAGGTTTCCAAGCTTAATTGTTAGTCAATTTAGTCATTTTTCTTGTAATTTTTATGTTTTTAGAATCCCGATAGCTTAAGCTAGTTGACCCATGCCTATTTATTTATACTGTTAAAGATTTAGAATGTTTCCATTGATGTATAGTTGAAGTTCTAGGGAGTAATTTGATAGATTTTAGGTTTAAAATTGAAAAAGGACTAATTTGTAAAGTAAATTGATGATTTTGTTCAACAGGGACTAAAGTGAATAAATTTCAAAATTAGTGGTAAAAATGAAAAATAAGAGGTCTTATAGGGACTCAAGTAAATTTGGCATTGGAAAATTGAGGTTAAAATTTGAAGTTATTTTAGTTTCAGTCTTAGGGACTAAATTAAATAAAATGAAAATATTTCATAAATTAGAAACTGAATGCAAAATTTGGTTGTGTATTGATGAAATGCCTTCTTTTTTTAATTCGTAGCCAACGTCAACCCGGATCCCTCAAAAAACAAAGGACAAGATAAAGTTGTCAACAAATAGTTCGGAGTTCACGATTTGTGTTTCTATAATCTGAACTATCTCAATTATTGCATTTTACATTACTTTGCATGCTAAGGTATCAAGGTGAGTTAGTTGTGAAAGAAATGTTTTGAATTAAATGAAATTGATTGGTTGTGATAATAGACTTAATTTGATAGTTATGAAAACAATGTATAATGAATTCTATGTTAAATTGAGTTGATATAAGAAATGAATAATGTTGATAAGTGCATGATATTGAATTATGGATTGATGAAAAATTGGGATTTGATATTGAGGAATTTTTTTATTAATTGAATCAAGAAACATGTTACCTTATGAACTGTTCAGGCAGGGTCGTGTATAATTGGCATGCCATAGGATAGGAAGAGTTTAGGGTTATACGACTACGTGTCGGGGAGTGTTGGGCACTCCATTTGTTTGTTATACCGACTAGTGTTGGGCACATTTATTTGTCGATCTTTTCTGGCCAACGCAGGGCACAATTTTTTATTACGGATTTATCTGTCATGTATTGGGTGCCAAATTGGTGTATTGGTTGGATCCACATATCGATCCGAGTCTGATTTACGTTAATAGAGAATTAAAAAAATGAGAATTAGAGCCATGATGGTGGAATATTTGAATTAAAGATGGATATGAACTTTGGATGAATACAATGGTGAATTATGATAATGGAATTGAATATGAGACGGGTAGTGCTAGTATATTATTTGAATTATCAAATGATATATGAGATGAATTTGCCATGTTCTAGTGTTGGTAATAATGTGATAGTTTTGAGAAATGAATAAGTGAATTGGTATATAGTATTTGCTCTATTGCATTTCAATACTTATTTTAACTTACGCATAATTATGTTTTAGGTTAGATTCTAATATTCGGATTATAGAAATAGCACATAGTTATACTCAATGTACGGTTTTGTTTCCGTGTGCAGGTTAGGGACTTAAAGATTTGATCGTCAATCTAGCATCCAGTGACAATCCCGAACTCAAGTCTTGGTAATGTGTTCTTTTCGATCTTGGCATGTACCTAGGATGTTTATATTTATAATGGTCATTTTTTTTATCTTGTTGGTAATTTGGAGGCTATGTATATATGTGATGGTAATTGTCAAGTTGTTCATGGACTTTTAGGTTGCTTAGATTATATGTCTAATATCGTTATGGATGAGGAAATATCATGCTATGCAATATGTTTTGGTTGATGCTTGAATGTGGAATGATGTATGATATGCTTAGTTTATGTTTAGGAGATGTTTAGGTAAGTTAATGCTTAAAATTTGAGGTTGATTGAATGGTTATTTTGTGCTTGAGTAGATGATAGTGAATGTGTCATTTAATGTTTATTGAATTGGTATTTGTGTGCTATTTTAGTTGTTCTTAGAAAGATGGAAATTGTTGTGGTGCCTTAAAGGCATATTGGCTTGGTTGAATATATTCATTTGGTTAGTTTTGAATGGTGAATTGAGGTGTTAATTTGGTATATTTATTAGACACTTAGGATGGTAATTGTAAATGATGGTATTGGCTTGTTTCGAATGCTTTTGGAATGAGTGAATGTGGTTCAGAAAGGATGGTTTGTAGCCTAAGTGAATTATGTTAGAAAGCTTGTTTTAAAAGGTAACTATAGGTTCACACGGCCTGACACACGACCGTGTGCCATACACGAGCTTCTGTCATATACAAGCTTTTGAACACCATCTTTTTTGCGTGTTATAGTCCAAATTTGCCTAATTATCCATGGCCTTGGCAAAGTAACCTATAAGAGTAATCATATGACCTTTGACCAAAGTATCGAGTTTTTACTGTGAATTCATCAAACTAGTTATAGTCGAATGTCGAGACAAGGCAGCTTGGCCTCTGAACATGTCCTCTAGTTTGTCTAAAATTGCTTTGATAGTCTTATTATAAAGGGTGATGGTCACGCTTGCCAGTATATAGTAATAATTTATCTGATCAGACTCTCCCTAGCATTTTCTAGCCCCGGCTTAAGTGGTCAGTGGGCATCTATTATTAAGGATTGTTTTGAATTTCTCACAGCTCAGGATAATCATGAGGTTCTTTTTTTTGTTCCTTATAGTTATTTCTATTTAATTTGTATTTAGTAAGTAGGTTTAGTCTAGGAGTAGGTGTCATTTTTCAATTTGGAAAATAAAATATATATTCATTAATATCTTTGTATTTAACAAATAGTACGAAAACATCTCACAAAATATGATATACATAAAGATGATGCATGTGTCTTATATTAAACCTTGAAAACATTCGTAAGTCGTTGTAGCGATAATTCCTACACCCATTGAATTAAGTCACCTTGGGGAAAACTTAATTAACTAGTAAGAACATTGATTTTCATCAAATTAATATGTGAACCAAATTCCTTAGGCATTCACACGTATTAATAATTGTCTCACATTTGACCATTATTCTAACTTAAGCATATCTTCTTAGGAAGTTACTTTGCTAGAATGATCTTGAGTGTATAACTATCAACTTAACATCTATGATTCCATGTACCACGAATTAGTCATCTTGGGATAATCTCAATGAGTAACATGTATGATTTGTTGTCTTCTATAAAAGAAAACTTCTTCAGTGATTCCAAATGATAATACCTACCTCAAGACTAGCAAACTATCACAAGAGAGTTATCTCTTTTAAGAAAATTTCCTCAATGACATCCACATGACAATACCTACCTTGGGGTCAATAAATTGTCATGCCATCACAAGACACCATTCATGGAGGCCGTAGGTCTTGTTTTGGAACCTTCTTCCACTCAATCCTTTTAAAAAATACAATGTTTTATACCTGGTTTCAATCATGAATGATTAATAAATGCATAACAAGTACATGTGGCATTCTTTTCCTAAACTATATGACATGATAATCATACATATGCATGAACATACTATTGGAAAAAAATTGATTCAAAAATGGTGTTTTTGAATAGCGAAAATATTTTTTTTAAAACTGACCTTGATTGTGATATTTATAACAATAAATCTTAAACCGAATTTGCACCTGTGTTTTTCGAATAGATGGATCCTTATCATTCCTGACTTTCAACCAAATGATCTTATCTATTCTCGTACTATGAACTATTTTGAGTGTTGGCTCAAACAATTCTAATCAAACACAAAATTAGAAATAGTTTTCTTTTCTTTAATGTGAAAAAATATATTTTCAAATAGAAACCAACAATCTTATTCTAGAAAATATATTTAATTCTTAGAGAATAAAAGTCTCTATTTTCGAGTTGAATAACGATATCTGGAAGTTGTATTAATAGCCCTACCAGATCAATCTATTTATAGGGAGAAAATGTAGAACTCTTAAGTTTATTTCAACTAGAAAAACAAAAACTTAGTCTAACTAGAAGTATAGGGGGCGAGAATCCTAGTTAATAATACTAGGGTTTGTTGTCCCACCCTTTTACATAAGGGGCTTTTGGGCCTCTTCACTATCAAGTCCATTTACAATTACTTTCCTGGCTTTTAACCCGATACTTTATAATTTGATCCAACCCAATATTTATTTTTCTATTTCCCAAAATAAAATTTAATATATTTTCAATTAAATAATTTTCTCAACCCAATTCTAATTCCGTTAAAATCATGATGACTTTATCGCAAAAGGATCTATGAGACAATATATTTAACATTTCTTCATTCAATGGTTCACTATGACCAAATGATTTATTTCCATTTTCGAACTTCATTTAGTTTTAAAAACATAAATTCATTTTTTAGGTCATTTTCACTTTTCTTTTTCATTTTTATTTTGGAGAAAATCGCATTCATTTCCAAATGATTTTATTTCTCCATTTTCATTTAGGAGAAAACCATAATCATTTCCAAATTTCCCATTTCTTCATTTTCACCATTTCCATTAATTTTTGTTCATTTGATTCAACATGCAATTCATTTCTAATTTCAACGTGCTAGCGGAGGGACGGATTGAACATAAGCAATTGAGGCTCAAATGATTTCTAATTAATTTATAGCATTTCTCCTATTAATTATAAACTCATTTAGTCACAAAGTCATTCTACTATAGTGTCGTGACTGAGCTCTGCCCAACAACATACCATTATGAAAGCAACTTGATCAGTGCTCATCCAATGACCTTGTCATAAGTGTGTTACCCTATTAGGATATCCTTAATCTCTTTGGGATAATATACATTCTCTCAATATGATCTTATTTTATTTCATGGTAACCATTACGTCTTCCTTCATGAAAAAGAGATTACTATCAAATAGTAATCAAGTCATTCGTCACAAAGATGAACGACTCATGACCACGTTTACTTTTCATCAACCATTTAATGCCAATGAGAGGGTATCATTTTTCCATGTCTTGGGCTATGAATTTCACTATTGTGAATGACGGTACATGCTACAGAATTCGTATACCTAACACACTAGCTTTCGATTCCTAATCTATTTGAACACAGACTTTTACTTACGTCAAAATATACAATTCACACATGCATAGTCCATAATTCACTCAAGATTTAGGTGTGCCACACTATGAACGTCACAAGTGAATAAATCCATAAACAGATTCAGGATCTATTCTCTTTGGGTCTTAAAACACCCTATACCCGATTTGATCCACTGGCCCAAGTACCGAGTGTCACAACCAACTCAAATGACTTAATGAAGACTTCTAGACCAATTGGTTTAATAAATTCACTCTATCAAATTACAAGATTTAACTTCAGTTATAATCTTCATCGTTCAAACTTTACAATTCTTACAAATTCACTACATTAGAAAATCTGGAAGTATTTACAATTTTGACTTAAGTCTATAACACAGATACAACAAATTTAGTCCCCGAGGAATAGCCTCTAGGACTGCCCCTGTATACACATTATACAACTACCGCTCCCTTCGCACAAAGATAGTGGTGTCTGGCTTGCTCCTTTTCCACAACATCTATGATAATTTTGATCCTGCATCCAAGGCAGTATAATTATAAGTTTGAATGAACTTATTGATAATTTGTGAAATGCATAATTGCAAAAACTACCCATAACGTTTGGGGGTTTTTGGTTTTATACCCTTGACCTTTTTTTTATTGACACCCTCAATGTTACGATTTTTTTCAAACTCAGCCCAATTTTAACAGTAAATATGAGTTGACCGTTAGTCAAATGGCAGGTCAACAAAATAGCCTATGTGGCATGCCATATAAGCATGATGTCATAGATGGCATCATCAAAACAATTCTTTTTTCATTTTTTCTATCTTTCTTCTTCTCTCTTTCTCTTTTCCCCTCTAAAACATTTTTTTCTCAGTGTTTTCCCGGATTTTCTCTCTTTCCAAACACATCTTTAGTTTTTCTCTCTTTCTAGATTTTATCAACGCCTCCATGAGTTATTAGTTTTTTTTTCTAATCAACACATCTTTGTTATTGAAATGGCATATAAAAAACATCCAAAAGGGCATGCAATCTAATGAAATCCATTTTCTTCAGTTTTCTCACCATTTTCATTAGTTTTCTCACTAAACAAAGAAAATAAAATGAATCCATACAACAAAAATAAGCTAAATTTCTAGTGTTTTAACAAAAACCCAACAAATCCCACATCGCATTTTATACTAATTTAGCTAGATCTACCAACTTTAACGTCCAAATTTAGCATTGAGAAAAAAATGTGAGCATGATTCTGAATTGTTGGAAGACATATTTTTTTTCTCGATTTGAAGTTCAATTACAGAACGAGACGAGAAGGCTTATCTAGTTTTAAGAAATGTTAGGGATAATGTTGCGAACCTTCTCACTATGTTTGTCTCTATTGATTTGAAGGAGCTTGTTTGATTTGTGTGGTTGGCCTTTATGAAAGGCCATAAACTATTCTGTTTTTTAGAACATTCCCATGAGTTTTCTTTAGTTGTGTGAACAGTGATCTCTTTGCCTCTTTCTGGGGCTAGAAGTGACAGTAAAGATTCATTAAATTGGCAAAAACCTGATTCACCTTTGATTGAAGCTTAATTGTGATGCATAATTTGATATTGTAGTGATTTGCAGGGACTCTAATGGTGATAACACCCTTACACCTTTGTGGAAACCAGTGCAATTCGTCAACTCTGCTCCTTGGCAAGTCAACAAGGTTGGTCTCATGTCATTATGAAGTCTCGATTGCCTGTAGTTTATCCTAAGATTAAAGAAGTCGGATTTTTGTAAAGATTGGAGAATATTAGGCTCTTGTTGTAATATTGTGTTTTCTTAGTTAGCTGGTTTGATAGGGTAGATAATTTGAATAATGTTTTCTTTGTTGTAAGCTTGCAATATTGTGTTTTCTTGGTTAGTCACATCTTTCTCAATTTCGAATCATGTTTCTAAATAAGATAATCTGAATTTGGGTGTTTGGAAAGAGAGAAAATCTAGGAAAAAGTTAAGAAAGAAAATTTTTAGAGGGGAAGAGAGGGAGAGAAGAAGGAAGATGGAAGATGGAAAAAATGAAAAAGAATTGTTTTGATGACGTCATTAATGACATCTTGCTTATGTGTCATGCCACATAAACTATTTCGTTGGCTTGTGGTTTAGCTAACGGTCAACTCACGTTTACCATTAAAATTGGGTTGATTTTTGAAAAAATCGTAACATTTATGGCGTCAATAAAAAAAAGGTCAAGGGCACAAAAAAAACCCCCCAAAATGTTGAGGGTATTTTTTTTACAATTATGCCTTTGTGAAACTGTAAAACAACAATATTTTGAAGTATTTAAGAAATAAATTTTAAAGAATAGATTTCAAACAATCTGTTTATCCTTGGCCTTTCATAGATTTCACTGCTATAGTTGATGCTTTACACTTTTTCCGCAGCTCACTGTTGGAAGATTTATTCTCCAACATAGATGTAAGCACATTCTTTACGATAATGGTTCTCTATCATACTAGCCTAATTTCACCTCATTCTAGTTTCCTTTATACCTTAACAAGCTTAACTCTTACAACTATCCTTACATTTGGACATAAAGTTTGTTGCGTACCATTAGCTGTCTTCCACTTATGTTATCTTAAATTTCGGATCCTTTCCCTGATCTGTTCATCCAATACTAGAATAGCTTAGGATTTCCCACCTTAACTCTTCCTCCCGTCAAAACTCTCAGTACTAAACATGTTAACAAACTGAATGGATGCCCCATCAACCTGGAGGATTTGTACTTTACAATCTTGCCCTAAGCTATTAGTTCGCCTTGTTCCCAATCTTTTAAAAAATCAGGTTTAATAGATAGTTCCTATTAATCCTTACCCTTTTCTACTTTATGATGGACTGTTCGCTCAGGGTATCCCTTGGCTGACTTTTTTTTTTGCTGTCCCCATGTGGTCTATTCGACGTTACCTAGTCTTGGCCAAACATTCTTCCTCTTTGTATATTCATAAGAGACTCTACCAGTCAGACCGTTTGAACGATCATTATCTTCAAGTGTACCTCGGTGGACTTATCCATCTTTAGCTACCCTTACAATCAGCAGATCTTTAGATTTAGGTTCCACTTGAGCATCTCATTATCGCCTCAATTATTTTTTATTTGTCGAATTCTATGGAATCATTCCAGTGAATATTTCATACTAAGTATAGTCTTTCCTTTCTAATTCCTCATCATTGTTAAGGATCACATATTCCTATTTCTTTTCCATAATAGTTTGGTAGATTCTTGATTATCTCACTTACCCGCGATCTTCGATGCAACATATTCATCTAATCATACTACACTTCATGTGAGCTATATAACATTATTCATTTCTTTATCCTATCTGCTTCTTGGTTTACTGTCCTAGTGGACATTTATTTATTGCCATATCCGAGCTATGGTCTTACACCTTATAACCCTATGTTTAGTGTCCTGGCAAACTCTATTGGTTCCCATAGCCGAGCTATGGTCTTACACCTTGTAACACCATGTTTAATGTCTTGGTAGACTCTATTGGTTGTGTAACATCCTAATTTTGGGTCTAGTCGGAACAGTGGTTTTGGGACCACAAATCTGATGAGGAAAAAAATTATTTCATTATATTTTTATGGTCTACGATTTCAAAAAATGATTTCGTGAAAATTTCGACGTTTGGGCACTCAATTTAGTCAAAAGGACTAAATTGTAAAAAGTGCAAAAGTTGAGTTCTACATGTTATAGGTATCCAATTGTTATGAAATTTTAAATTGGAGGTCCTTATATGGTAATTAGACCATTGGTTAATTTGGTAGACAAAAATGGAAATGGTTAGGCATGTTTCCAAAGTTTTTCATTAAGGGCATTTTGGTCATTTAGTTATTAAAATGAATTAAAAACAAAATTAAAAGCCAATTTTTGTCCATCTTCAACCCCATGGCCGAATTTCACAAGGGGAAACCATGGCTAGGGTTTTTCAAGCTTCCAAGCTCGATTGTAAGTTTGTTCTAGCCCCGTTTTTTATGTTCTTTACGTTTTTGGAATCCCGATGGCTTAATTTAGCTTATTCTAGCAATAATTTAACCTAGGGTTCATATTTGAAAAAATAACCATAGTTGAAATATGTTTATTTTGATGTTTTATTGTAGAATATGAAGCTAGAAATTATGTTAAACAACTTTTGCTAGTCGATTTTAAGTGAAAACGAGTATATTGACAAAATCGACAAAAATACCTAATGTTCATAAGTAAGTGCTAGAGTAAGAATTTGATGTTGTCATAGAAGAAACAAATGTTCAGCATGTTATAAAACATAAGAATAAGAGATGAAGTTTAATTTCCGAGCTTTGGGGAAAAAGTGTAATTATGTAAAAGTTAGGGGCAAAATTGTAATTTTATAAAAGTTAGAGTTGAGGACTATTTTGATGAATGTGGGTATTAAATATGCTAAATTTGTAATTATAGATCACGAAGAACAAAATCCGGAGCTAGACCGAGGAAAGGAAAAGATTGAGGACTAAAGTGTTAGATTTGATCACATTTTTGTACTGAGGTAAGTTTACAGTAAATAAATGCAATATTTTGATAATTATTATTAATGCTATTATGTTTAAGAAATTATGTATTTATTTCATGAAAATATCTAATGTTAACTCAAGTATGAGATGACAGAAAATCAGTGTTAAAAGGTCCCGTTGAAACATGAGGAATGTATCGGATACAAATGTCATGACATTAAGAGGATGAGATCCCATGTAAGACTAGGTCTGGGACATGGCATTGGCGTCATTGAGATTATGAGAGGTCCTATGTAAGACCATGTCTGGGACATGGTGTTGGCACTGAGATGAGAGGTCCCCCGTAAGACCATGTTTGGGACATGGCATGGGCACATATATGAGAACTCCCATGTAAGACCATATTTTGGATATGGCATTTTTAGTACAAGAAACATCCCATATAAGACTATGTCTAGCACATAGCTTTGGCATGTTATATTCAGACAGGAGACCCGAGTATCCTTAGTATTCCAAGTGATTCAATGGGCTAGTAAATAAACGATGTTACATGAAAGTTCAGGTAAAAGCCTAATAGACAAGTTCATGTAAGTTAATAAGATTAAGAGTATCTCTGTTATTAGTTGAGAAAAGAAATTTTAGCAATGAAGGAGTAAGTTAAGCAATCAAGTAAGTAAACGAGTAAGAGAGTAAGTAAAGAAGAAAGTAAAGATCTTAATGCTTAATGAAAATTTATGAATATAATTGTTTATGATAAATTTTGTTATTTATTTACTTGTAAACTTACTAAGCTTTATGCTTACTTCTTTTATTTCTTTTTCTTTCATATAGTATTATCAAGCATAGTCGGAATCTTGAAGACTTCGGAGAGCGTTCACACTATCAACCACCAGAACTCGGTATTTTAAGACGATAAATGTTTTGAGCTATGGCATGTATAGGGACTTGGTCATTTCGATTGTATATTCTTAAGATATGACCAAAAGATGATATGTAAATATTTGATGATGAATAGTTATCAAAATGGCTAAGTATGAAGGTGTTTGTTGTTATAAATGTCTAGGTGCTAAATTATGCATAGAAATCATGAAAAAGTAAAAATTGGTAGTAAATCAGTTTTGAGACAGCAGTAGTGATGTGATTTTGAAAAATCACCAAGGATAGTATAAAATGAATTAGAGGGTGGATGAGATATATAATTAAATCTTATTGAGTCTATTTTCATAGAAAAATAACGGTGTAGACAAATGAATTATGTATTCTGAGATATTTTCATTTTAGTTAGACAAGGTCAAAGTGGTTTTTGGAATCCCCTATTATGACTTTGGAAAATAATTAAACATTTTACAAAAATATTAATGAGTTGTAATTTATATGTATAGATTCCTTATTGAGTATATTTTCTGTAGAAACAAGTTAGAACACTATATGAAGTCTGTACAATGAGATAATTTAATTTTAGTGACGAGAGGTCAGGATAGTCAATCAGTGAAACATGGGAGACTTTAACTAATAAACTGTAGTAATTGGCTGAACCAAAAATTCTGAAAAATTTATGGTAAAAAGATATATGACTCTAGTTTCAAGGAAAATATGAATCTAAATTTTGAGCTTTTTAGCTCAAGTTATAATTAATTTAGTAACTACTGCGCAGGTGGACAACCTTATTATGAACAGTGAAATAACTTTTAAAAGTAAATTTTTATGCCCAAAACTTTTAAGTTAAGTCAAATAACGCCTCATGCTCGACTCCGGAAACGGTCTTGGGTAAGGGGTGTTACAGGTTGCCATAGTCGAGCTATCGTCCTACACCTTAAACCTCTTTTGAGGTGTCACCCTAAATGACTTAATAACCATTTCTATGGTGTTGGCACAAAAGACCTTACCCTCATCGCGGTGTCACTCCATAGAGTCGATACACCGTCATCATGGTGTCCCTCTATTGAGACAGTCGGTAACATTCTACGATACTGCCAAGCTACCATTTTTTCCCTTATCAATCCGCCCATTCCTCCATTCCACCAATTATTCCAAACTTTATATACCTTGTCAAGATAAAATACCTCCGTACTTCGCATACACTATATTCATGCATTTCAAACTATTCATTGTGCTAGTTACTAACACACACATTACATCATGCATCTATTCGTCAATTCACAACCATACCACATTCAACAAACACACTTGCAACCATATGCATACACAACTTACTTATCATCCGTATTCTTAGATGGCCAAGGTCTTATACATAACTCAAGTGTGCATAGATGTGGTTGAAGCAAGCAACACAACATCAACAATCACCCAATCAAGTACAGAGACTCACCTTGCTACTTTTATCATCGACAGGTTGGCTTGTTCAAACATCAAAGCCTCCTTTGTCCTAGCAGCTAAGCATAACAACCATTTATCAGTTAAATTAAAGGTATTCAAACCTTAAAAACCCAAAATCCATAATTATATAGAAAATCATTAGGAATTCTAACTTATCTTTCCTCTAATCCACAAGTATATGGAGGATTAGGGCTTACTAGTTTATCAAATTTTCTACTTTTCTGACTTCGAGCCCCAAGTTTACAACCTTATGCAGAGCTTTCTTGAACTTCTACTTCTTCTTTAGAGAAATCGAAGAAGACGTTGCATGATAAGGAGATTACCAACTAAATTTAGGAGAATTGTTTCCTCACTACTGTCATATATATACACAACCAAGGTTTGCACGTTCTCCTAGTCAATTTTGGCCAATCACTACTAATTACTTTGTCTCCCATTAGGAGATAACCGATTCCAATATAACTAAACCAGAATTGAGGTCCAACTAATCACATTTGAGCCACTATTTTTTTTGAAATTTCGAGTAAAGCCCATTAATTCACCAATCCATTCAATTAAATCATAACTTTTCTTAAATTTTGGAACTTAAGAGAAAACTGGATGTGGCAGCTTCCTTATCCTTAAATATAATTTTGTCCTCAAAATTTCCTCTTGGGAATAGCTCTAAAAGCGGACTCTGAGTAATTATTCCTTTCATATCTCAAGGGAGATCACCACTATACTTCCTTGTTACCTAAGCACTAACCACTACTTCATCTTTTTCTTTTAATCCATCTCCCTTAAATAGTGGGTCTACCCATTTTCCATCTATAGCGGTTAATGGATTTAAAGATAACCTTACTATCATCCAGGCGGATCCTTTAGCATACTCATGATGCCAAACATCCCTAGAGCAAAAGTTACTTAACTGAGCCTATACGAACATACACCAATTTTTATGGATATTTGATGGACGACTCACTCTGGTGGATCTTCCTACTGTTTGGTTATTGAAGGGTTTAGGAATAACCCTTCCCTTGATCGACAGGTGTCAAAAATAGGTTCATGGCCTTAAACAATCGGTTACCTTTTTTAATCCAAGCTTCTCTTGGACGCTTGGTTATTTTAATCAAGTCACAAGGGAGAAGAAATCTTTTCATCTAAAATCAACTTCCCCCCCAATGATTTCATCAATTGAGTTTCTTTCTATCTTTCCTTTCTCCATTCTTTTTTTTCCTTCACTGGAGTTATTTGTCCCCAATGTTCACTTCTTATTTTTCCTGGTAATCTTTCACTTTTCTTTTCTTTCATTACACACTATATCATTATGTTCGGGGTTGTACCAAAGTTGGGAGTAGGGCCAGGGACTTGGTCCCCAGAGTCAAAGGGGTTACCAGAGGAGTGTTACCGTAAAAAAAGAGTTATATAGTCCTAAGGGACAAGTACTTTAGCGAGAACGCCATTGTACAATTTCTTAACCACTCTAAAGGAGATGGTACATTACCTGGTAGCTCGAGTTATTCGGTTACCCAACTTCGCATATCACTTCGAGACCTTCATGGGGGAGAGATGTCTAAGTGATTCAAACTAGGGCCTCATTCTACCCTTCTACTTGTTGAAAGTTGGTTTCCATTTCCCCTTACATCCCTTCTTCTACACAGTACTCAAGGAGCACAGAATTGCACTAGGACAACTAATTGGTTTATCCTAGTGGACCTTGGTGGCATATTTCTTACATTGGAATAGACGGAATGAGCAACCCCTACTTGGCATCTTCCAACGTTTCTACCGATTGAAGGTTTTGACTCAAGGACCTTTAATTGGAATAGTCTATTTCAATGTTCGTTAGGGCCGTGATCTGTCGTAATTCGGTGTAGTAGATTAAACAAGTTTTCACATTTAAGGAGCTTGAATACAAGCATTTTTGTGATGTTTTAGTTAAGTTTTCTTATTTTTATTTATATTCAATAAAATGTGAAAATTAAGTCTTTTATTAACCTTAGGGGCCGAATGAGGCCTAAGGGTGAGCTAATGCACTTTGTGAGTGTGTAGGAAACCATTAGAAGGTGTACTAAATGGATACTGGTTGCTATGTTGCAACACAAATGACTCGATGTCGCAACATAGGGAGCAAATAGAGAAAGGTCAAGACTTTATTCAATGTCACGACACAGACTGGGGGTGTCACGACATACCCTTTAAGATAGTTGAAGATGAGTGTATCGATTGCAATGTTGTGACACATGTCCTGGTTTGTCGTAACATCGAATCTGGACGGGATAAAACACGATTTAAGGGGCGTTTTGGTCAGCACAATCAAACTTAATGCTCGAGGACTTCAGCTAACCTAGGGTTAAGAACGGTGATCACCTAAAATCTATAAATGGGCTCCTTTGACACATGTTATGGACACCATTCAATTAGCCTATATTTTCTTTAGTAAATTTAGTTTAGTTTTTCTTTCTTTTTTTGGTTTTAGAAATTATTTCAGTTTTTCTTAAGAGATCTGAATTGTGGAAAGCATTCAAAATTTATGGATTCACGATTAATCTCAATACAATCAAGCTCTTTCATATACTTTATACTATCGATTTAATTAGCATGCTTTCTCTTTATATTGATTCTATGTTGTCTATGGAAACCATGAGGAACTAATCCTTCTATGGGGGATTAGCAAGTGGAGGTATGATCTATTGACTATTTTGTAGGGTTACTCAATGGATCAGTTGTTTGGGAAAGGAAGAATGTGAAACAAACCCTAAGCCTAACAACCCTGGGAAGCCATCAAGGTAAGAATTAACCCAAAATTGGTATGACCCATTTGTGAACACCTTTACCCTAAGCCAGTCTTAAATGTGAGGTTGGAAGATAAGTAGTCCTTGCTGAATCGTGACTCGTTATGTTATTCGAATATCAGAAGATCCTGCTAGGGTAGTGACTAGTTGATTAACGAGGAACCTGAAACGAAAGTTGATGGGGATTACCAAAGCGAGCTAATCACCCATAATCAAGATTTGATTCATTTTTCTTTTCCATCTCTTGAATTTTATTTATTTTATTATATTTTATTTCATTATTATAAAAACCCTAAAAATCCTTTATTTTATGTTTTCTTACTATAACTAATTTAAAGTACGAATTAGATATTTTAGTGTTTAGGTTAGAATTGATCTGGAACTCGCCTCCCTTGGGTACGATCCTCGGAGTACTCACCTACTTTGTTGTAAAACTATATTACTACTCGACCAGTATGCTTGCAGATTCTGCCTCGTATTTCTATATTTTATTTCAGTATTCACACTTTAGACATTGGTATGTCTGGAGGCGGTCAAGTTATTGACATTGTTGTCAGGGAGGCAACGTAACTAGTTTATTTTTAATTTTTGCATGTAAAAGAATAGTTAGGAATTTTTTTTGTTATAAATACTATTTTATTTTAATTATTATTACTAATCTTTTCTTTCTGGGTTAATGTATGACTCGTAGTAGGGGTACACCTATTGTAGCAGTCACAGATCCAGAGAGAATAATTTGAAAAAATCATTAACAGTAACAACAACAGCAACAACAGATGCAAGATCCACCACCACCTGCTGCAGGTAATGTACCACGTGAAAATCCACTATTTGGTAATGCTAATGATAATGCCCTAGGAAATCGATCGACACCATAGCTACCCGCAAACATACACATGGATCGGAACGAAAGAACCCTAAGGGATTATGCCTTACCAAGTCTGGACATGGTTCAGAAAAGTATAGCAAGGCCGGTAATTATAGCTAATAACTTTGAGATAAAATCGGTGATGATTTAGAATAATCTATAGTTTAGGTGCACTACGATAGAGGACCCTAATCAACATTTAAAACAGTTTCTCCAACTCTGTGATACTTTTAAGTTTAATAGGGTCATTGATGACGCTATTTGTCTTTGGTTGTTCCCCTTCTCTTAGATTGATAACGCCTTTTCTTGGTTAGACTCGTAGGCACCAGGGTCTATCACAACATGGGGTGAACTCACTCGAAAGTTCTTACAAAAGTTTATCTTGATTAGCAAATTAGTTAAACATGGGGTGAACTCTATGAGGTATGGGAACGTTTCAAAATGTTGATTCAAAAATGCCCACACCGCGGATTTCCTAAGTAGATGCGACTGCAGGTATTTTATAACGGGTTGGATGGGAACGCACGTTCTGGATTAGATGGAGCAGCAAGAGGAACCTTTATGAACAGAACATACGAGGATGCATATGAAATCATTGAGAACATGGCATTAAACCCTTGTTAGTGGCCTATCAAATGATTTAAATATTGCCAGAAACCCATTACGGTTAAAGCTATCCAGTAGGATGACAAGTATCAACAGTTGGTTGATAAACTCAACCATATTGAATCTAATTCTACACCATCTACGCATGGGGGAGACAAATCACTCTTCCACTATATGAACATCCTATCAAGGATATAAATTACATAGGGAATAGGGATGGAAGCCTTTTTTCAAATACATATAACCCCGGCTGGAGAGATCACCCGAATCTAACATGGGAGGAAACTAAGGAGGAGGTATCAATTCAAATCAAGCTAAAAATACTAATTATCAACCTCCTTATTTGTAGAAGCCCCAGGATAGGGCCAACCCAAGTGACCATACTACATGTGGTCAACATCTGTATAGAATTGAAGGAGAGATACAGTCAATGAGAACGGATGTCAAGTAGGTGCAATAAGAATGCAGTAATTCAACAAGAACATTGACTAAACTAGAGGATTAAATGAGCCAATTGATGAGCATGATGGGTGACATCAAATGGAAAATGAGCACGGGTATTCCTAGTAATATAGAAGACAATCCACAGAGGGAAGGTAAGAAGTAATAACGCTCCAATTGGGAAAAGTACTGAGTAGCCCAAAAACCACTACCCCGGAGACAATTGTGGAGAATAATGATAATCCTCAAGAGGAATCCTTAAAGGTTGAAAATGAGCCAGAGCCAAAGGAGGTAACCACACCGGCAGTGGAGACAGAGACGAAAATAATTAAAGAATCTGCCGGTGCAAAAATCCCATCCCCTTTAAGACTAGAGGAAAGGTAGAAGTGGGATGAGGATGAATTTTAAGTTTCCTGAACTTGTTTAAAACATTAAATATTAACCTGTCTTTAATTGAATTAATAGAGAAAGTTTCTAAGCACACCAAATTTTTAAAGGAAATTATGTCTAGGTGTAGGAAAATTAAAGTAGGTGAACAAGTTAGTATAAGTGCTTCCTGTAGTGCTATTATCTCAAGACGGGTTCCCCAAAAATTAAAAGACCTAGGAAGTTTTACTATTCTCATAGAGATAGGGAGCATTTATTTTAATAGAGCTCTATGTGATTTAGGAGCTAGTATTAATTTGATGCCTTTATCTGTCTTTGAAAAGCTCGGGTTAGGGAATCTTAAAAATACGCATATAACACTACAGTTGGCCTACAGATCTTAAGTTCATTCAAAAGGTGTACTAGAGGAACTGTTAGTCAAAGTGAACATTTTCATTATTTCGACACTATTTGGTACTTGATTTTGAGGAAGATCGTGAGATACTGATCTTATTAGGTAGACCTTTACTAGCCACTTCTAGATCCACCATTGATTTAGAGAAAAATGAATTGATTATGAAAATCAATGGTGAGACTAAAATTTTTAAATGTGGCCATCAACCTAGCAAGGAAGATAAGAGGAAGTTAGGGGAGCAATGCAAAAAATTATTTCTCTCTAACATTCCTGAGTTAAGGGATATGCTTCCTTTTATACATGCAGAGAGAATAAATAGGTTTAAGGAAAGGGACAAGCAGGCACAGGTGGAATGACATGATGGATGATTGATAGCACTAGAAAGAACATAGGTTTTCCTGCTTACTTATTGGTTAAATTGTTCCCATTTAGTTATCCTTAGCATATATTTTCGCATTTTTAGTTTAGTAAATTGCATTTTATAATTCAGTGAATCCTAGCCTATTTTATCCTTAATTTTTCTATCTTTTTGCATTAATTTCGCTGCATAAGTTAATTCCAAATTGCGTTTAGAATTGTCGCCACACCTAACAACTGTCCGGATAAGAACTAAAAATGTGTGAGCTGTCCAGTCTGGTATAACCAACCTGTACATACAATGACAGAATAATGATGAGGAAATGAGACCTGTACTATTGTAGGACATAAAAGTTTGACTTGAGAAGAAAAATAAAAGGGGGAGAGACCATCATCTTCTTCATCCTAACTTAAAGCTTGTGGCTATGGCAACTTAAGCCTCTCACAAGTAAGCCAAAGTGAAAATTGATGCAGATTATCTTCTGACGAGGAGACCTAAGTGCGAGACAAGAGGGAATAGAGAGATTCAATCAAGTTGTCTAGGAATAGAGAGACAAGAGGGAATAGAGAGATTCAGTCAAGTTGTCTAGGAATAGTATTCTCCACTCGATTCTTTGTTATTTCTTTCTAAATGCTGGTGCTTACTCTCAATTTTCTGTTTGTATGGAAGTACACATGAATTCTTGGTTAAACGTTATTTTATTCAATCTTTCTTTTATTGTTTAATCTTGGGGGTTGAATGTTTATTAACACGTAAGTGTTATTGCAGTCACTGATACTAGAAAGTGCAGTGATAGTTCGAGCCAACAAGCATTACAATGGAAGTTGAGTGAGGATTAGAGGAATTTAGTCCACTTATTCTTAAGAGTGCCATATTGCCATCATCGAAAGGTGGGGTTAATGTGTATTTTTAACTCTTAGATTAAATAGAGGAGTGACGCTTTGTAAGATATACATTAAAATCTATTCCTCGACAATCACCTATCCTTTTATACCTTGTGAGCACTTAGTATTCTGCTAAAGATTCATGTTGGGGATCCCAGTTTATCATCATCATATTTTATTTTATTGTTTTCAAGTTGTTGCTCTGACAACTATCCTCACAAATTATCTTGTTTCTATCTAGTTATTGTATCGACATTAATAGACAAAAGACAACCATCCCTGTGGGATCGTTATCCGACAGACTCACATTTGTCTACTATACTTGTATCGACAGTGTACGCTTGCACATTATTGCTGTGACGTTAAATAGCCGATCAAGTTTTTGGGGCTGTTGCTAGAGATGGCGTTTGGTTGATGTTTGTTTTTGTTTTTGTGTGTTTTTTGCACTTTATTTTCCTTATATAATATTTAGTATTCACTAACTAGTTTTTCTCTATTGCTATTTCTTCAACTTCATTTTAGGTGTTTTATGACCTGAAGCAAGTTAGATTTTCTTGCCAATTTTCATCCAGAAATTGAAAGGACTGTTCGGAGTAGACTTCGAGAACAAATAAATATGACTCTACCAGGGGACAATGTGGCCATACCCCCGATGCAACAACAAAGTGTTAATAGCCCATTGTTGTCGCAAGATGCTCACATATAAAATAGGACTATACGAGATTTTATAGTACCTGTCTTGGATGATTTACAACCGGGAGTTGTTAGGCCAGCAATCTACGTTAGGAATTTTGAACTCAAGCCAGTAATGTTTCAAATGCTGAATTCTAATGGATAATATGCTGGACTGCCACATGAAGATACGAGAGAACATCTTAAATCCTTTTTATTGATCTGTACTTCCTTTAGTCCACAAGGTGTTCCTAATGATGCCTTGAAGATGAAATTATTTCCTTATTCCTTACAGGGAAGAGCTCATACTTTGTTTTTTGGGCTACCTGTTGGATCAATTACTTCTTGGGATACCTAGCAACATAGTTTATTTTGTGATTTAACCCGTCAACAATGATTGCTTGTCTTCAAAATGATATTACTGTTTATGATCAGCTGGATGATGAAAATCTTCACACCATATGGGAACGTTATAAATATTTAATTCGAAGTCATCCCATGCATGACATTCAACCAGAAACACAAATTGAGATTTTTTATAATGGGCTGGATTCACATACAAGGAATCTTGTCGATGCATCAGCCAATGGACCTCTGCTGGATTATACTTATAATGATGCTATGAGAATTCTTGAGAGAATTGCTTAGAATGATTATCAATTACCTATCTCTAGAGCTACACAAGAAAAAGACTACTCCAGAAGTTATTGAATTGGATGCAATAACTACACTAAGTGCTTAAATTTCTTCTCTCACAAGAATGATTAAAAATATGCAAGGGACTAGTGGCGTTGCACCTATATAAGTCGCTCAACAAGTTGATGTTCCTATTTTTTGTTGTGAGTTTTGTATTGACAACCATAGCTATGAAGATTGTCCACAACATGCAAAAAATGTCTATTATATTAGTAACATCCACAACAATTCTTATGACAACTCTTACAACAACTCTACACGCAACCAACCGTTTTGGGGAACTCAAATTGCTGGACAAAATGCTACAACATTCAAATATGGAAATACATCTACTCAAGGCAATTATAATCCAAGACAAGGGAATTATAGTCAACAGTAGAACTACAATCAGCACACTCAGATGCATCCATAACAAGACCAGACACATCCACACCAAAATTTGATGCAGCCAAAACACTCTTCAATACCGAATCAACATTTTCAAGGACATCGATAGCAATCGTACACTCAAGCTTCTACTCCTGACTCGTTAGCAACTCTTGAGGCATTAATACAGGAGCATATTACTCGTACGGAAGCTATCATACAAGGAATTCATCTTCCATTCGAGCATTAGAGGCACAATTAGGACAACTTGCTTCGAATCTAAATACTCGACCACCAAACTCATTACCTAGTGAAATGAAAAATCCCAATCCGAGGGGGAAAGAACATTGTAAGGTTATCACTCTTTGGAGTGCTAAAAAAAATGGCGAACTATTTATAGACTCTATTGTAGCACCTCAAGATACGGATGTAGTAATCAGTTATGAGAAACTTGAATCTGAAGAGTTTTTCGATGCATCAGACAAAGAAGTTCCACAATTTGTCACTCATATGCCTAATGTTTAACCTTCGAAACTGTCAACGCAATCAAAGGTGTTGGCACAAGCAGATGTATCTCTATCTTTACCATTTCCACAAAGATTTAGGAAGAATGAGCATGACAAGTAGTATCAGCAGTTCCTGGACACACTGAAGCAATTGTAGATCAATATTCCTTTAGTAGACACTCTGCTACAAATTCTGAGTGATGGGAAATTTATGAAAGACCTCTTGTCCAAGAAGAAGAAGCTCACTGATATTGAAACTATTGCACTCATAGAATACAATGTGCTATTTTGACAAACAAGTTGCCCACTAAATTAAAAGATCCTGGGAGCTTTACCATCCCATGTTCAATTGGAAATCATTATTTGGGCAAGGCTTTATGCAACTTGGGATCTAGCATTAACCTATGCCACTATCTACTTTTAGAAAGTTGAGAATTGGTCACATGAAATCTACTGCAGTGACATTACAACTAGCCAATCGATCCTTGGCTCAACCTGAATGGCAAATCAAAGATGTTTTAGTTCGTGTGGATAAATTCATATTTTCGGCTGATTTTATCATACTTTACTGCGAAGCGGACAAGAAGGTTCCCATAATCTTGGGACGACCATTTTTAGCCACCGGAAGAACTTTCATTGATGTTTACAAAAGTGAACTAGCCATGTGACTTAATGAAAAGCAAGTCACCTTCAGTGTTTTTGGATCCACTCAATGCAAGGACAAAGAAGAATGCTATACTGTAGATGTGCTAGATGATCTAATTAAGGAAGAATTCAGTGACCAAAGCATAGTACTTTTGAAGAGTTTGCAATGACATTTGATGTCGAGTCCTAAGACGATTGTGACAACATGGTTGAAGCTAATAATCTTGAACTCAAGCATGGATGACAGATTGAATCCTTAGACCTAGCCAACAGAACAACCCTAATTTTTAAACCATCCATTGAAGAAGCTCCTACTCTGGAATTAAAACCACTACCTCCTCATCTTAAATATGTCTTTCTTGGTGATCACAATACTCTCCCAGTTATTGTCTGCAACACTGGATGTAACTCAAGAATAGAAATTGGTCATATTCTCAAGCAACATAAACAAGCTATTGCTTGGAGTATTACCGATATTCAAGGTATTAATCATTCTTTTTGCATGCACAAGATCAAGTTGGAAGATAAAGGCAAGCAATCGATTGAACAACAAAGAAGATTAAATAAGAAGATGAAGGAAGTTGTCAAGAAGGAAATCATAAAATGGCTTCATACTGGAATTATTTACCCGATTTTTTATAGCAATTGGGTAAGTCCAGTGCAATGCGTACCTAAAAAGAGTGACATCACTATGGTTCACAACGATAAGGATGAATTAATTCCTACATGCATTCCCACAGGATGGTGAGTTTGTATGGATTATCGCAAATTGAATGCGGCCACAAAGAAAAATCACTTCCCACTTCCTTTCATTAACCAAATGCTGGATCAGCTTGCCGGAAAGACCTATTATTGCTTTTTAGATGGCTATTCTAGGTACAATCAAATTGCTATTGCACCGAAAGATCAGGAGAAAAAACATTCACCTGCCCATTTGGTACTTTCGCTTTTCGCCGTATGCCTTTCGACCTTTGCAACGCACCAGCCACATTTCAAAGGTGCATGACGACAAAATTCTCAGATATGATCGAAGAATCTTTAGGGGTTTTTATGGATGATTTCTCAATCTATGAGAATGATTTTGATCAGTGCGCTGACAATTTGGATAAAGTATTGAAGCGATGTGAGGACACACATCTTGTCCTGAATTGGGAAAAATGTCATTTCATGACAACTAAAGGCATTGTGTTAAGCCATCGCATCTCTAGTCAAGGCATTCAAGTAAACAAAGATAAGGTGGAAATCATTGAAAAATTAACTCCACCAACAAACGTGAAAGGTATTCATAGTTTCTCAGATGTACGGGGTTTTACCGAAGGTTTATTAGAGATTTTTTGAAAATTGCAAAGCCCTTATGCTCATTGCTGGAACAGAATCGAAAATTCTTCTTTGCTGATGCATGTCTGGATGCCTTTATTCAGTTAAAAAAGCAGCTAGTGAATGCACCTATTGTTGTTGCACTATGTTGGTCTCAACCTTTTGAAGTTATGTGAGATGCAAGTGACTTTACTGTGGGTGCAGTTCTAGGACAACGAAAGGGAAAAACATTTCACGTCATCTATTATGCTAGCAAAACTCTTACAGAGGTTCAATTCAATTATACCACCACAGAGAAAGAATTGCTGGCTATATTCTCTGCTTGAAACAAGTTTCATTCCTATCTTTTCGGCGCAAAGGTTATTGTATTCACTGATCCCTCGGTGTTGAGATATCTCTTTGCAAAAAAGGATACCAAACCAAGACTGATACGTTGGATATTACTATTGCAAGAATTTTACATCGAGATAAAAGACCGTAAGGGTTCAGAGAATCAAGTTGCAGACCATCTGTCTCGATTGGAAATTGGCAGCAAAGACGAAAACATACTTCAAATTGTCGACGCATTCCAAGATGAGAAGTTATTTACTGTAGATGCAACTCTTTGGTATGCAGATTTTGTTAATTATTTAGTGTGTGGAAAACTCCCATTGGGTGTCACAGGCCATAAAAAAGATTTCTTCTTGACGTTGTGAAGTATCATTGGAACGAGCCATATTTATTTAAAGTATGCAATGACAACATCGTTAGACATTGTGTTCCAGAAGAGATGCTTTCAATCCTGAAGCATTGTCATGATGCTCCTTACGGAGGTCATTTTAGTGGTATGAGAACTACTGCTAAAGTTCTCCAATCAGGATTCTACTGGCCATCATTATTCAAAGATGCCCACAATTTTTTGAATCAATGTGATAGGTGTCAGCGCATCGGTTCTATATCCCGATGCAATGAAATGTTGCAGCAACCAATTATGGAGGTTGAATTATTTGATGTTTAGGGTATGGATTTTATGGGACTGTTTCCACGTTCATTTGGAAAGCTTTATATATTAGTAGCTGTTGACTACGTCTTGAAGTTGGTTGAAGCTGTTGCAGTCCTAAATGATGATGCAAAGACAGTGCTAAAATTTTTTCAGAAGCATATACTCACCCGCTTCAGAACACCAAAGGCATTGATTAGTGATCACGATACATACTTTTATTGCAACCAAGTTGCAACTGAACTGAAGAGATATGGATTTAATCATAGAATGGCTACTACTTATGATCCGCAAACCAATGGACAAGCCAAAGTACCGAATCAAAAAATTAAGAACATTCTTGAGAAGGTTGTAAACCTTTCGAGGAAAGGTTGGTCTTTCCAATTGGATGACGTTTTATGGGCATTGCGGGCAGCATACAAAACTCCATTAGGGATGTCGCCGTATCAATTGATTTTTGGGAAAGCATGTAACTTTCCAGTTAAACTGGAACACAAAGCAATGTGGGCAATTAAGCAAGTGAACATGAACTATGAAACGGCTGGAAAGAAAAGAATATTGGATATCACTAAACTAGAAGAGAGTAGGAGAAATGCCTATGAAAATGCTACGATTTATAAGGAAAAGACCAAACGATGAAACGACAAGATTATTTTACAGTGACAATTTATCGAGGGTCAACAAGTTTTATTATTTAATTCACGACTTAAATTGCACCCAGGTAAATTGCATTCACGTTGGTGTAGACTTTTTGAATTTTTCGACGTATTTCCTTATGGTGTAGTAACAATTCAAGATTTACGTGATGGACATCAGTTCAATATAAATGGATAGAGGCTGAAACACTATTTTGGCAACAGTGATCAAAAGCAGGCAGAGGCCATTAAATTGGTCGAAAAGTTTTAATTTTTAATTATTACTCCATGATTTTAGTTTATATTATTTATGTTTTGTTAAAGTTTGTTTTCCTTCCTTTTTGCAAAATAATTAGGTACCATTGTTGACGCATTGAAATTTTGCTGTCAACACATTCTGTAATTCCGTACTACCATTTATAACTTACCAGAATTCAGGGAAATTCATATTCCACCGTTGGATCAAAAATCACTCTGCCTTTGATCCTTCTGAACGGGCACAATTTATATTGGACACAACTATTCCCGCCAGCTTTATATCTCTCCACAAAACAACACGCCTCTCCATCTTTCTCTTTCACTCACTATAAATCCTCCTTCACTGTACCGACTGAAACGCATTCAAGCAACCATTTTTTTCCTTTCTCTTCTCAAGATCATATCTTTTCAATTTTAAATCATTTTCCGTCAACAAAAGATGGAAAAAATGAGAGGCTTAGTCAAGAAGCCACCAAATCTGTTAAAGAACATGCTTCCTCTGCTATCACAGTTTGTGAATCAGAATCCCTCAGGCCAGTGCAGAAAAAGGAGCTAGTAATCTTTTTGAATAAAGAGGCAAAGGAACAATTTCAAGACATCGTGTTGAAGCGAAACTTCCACCCCAAACAGGTCATTTCCTTTTCACAACAACAAGACTTGGGTAAGCAAGTCTACAAAACCATCTCGAAGTTGAAGTGGGAAACTTTTTGCACCTATCCTGGAAGCTATTCTCCTTCACTGGTACTGAGTTTTATTCTAACCTTTATGATCATGAGTTAGAGTTCATTTTTTTTCAAGAAAGCTTAATACCATAGGATGCTTAAAAAATCAACAAGCTGTACAACACCAAGGTGGATGTAGACGAATACTCTGAGTTCATTGAGGATATCACAGATGAAAAACGAGACCTATTGGTAAAGATGTGTGTGCCGAAGGAGCATTGTGGATGGGTTCCCATCAAAATAATCATACGATGCACCGTCATTTCCTAATGCTACAAAGAAAAATCTAGTTTCATTTTGTCAACTACAAGCTAAAGCCCTCTACTTAGAGCACCGCGGTCACGCTCGATAGAACGTGTCTGATACATTCCATCGTCAAGGGTAGAAAGATTGATGTCAACACAATACTCCACCAGGAAATTGCTGACTACGCCGTAAAGTAAACTGAAATATTGGTTTTCCCATCATTGGTGATGTTATTATTCTAGCAAAGAGGAATTATGCCCCGTGATGGTGAGAAAGTCCTGGAAAATAAGGGCCTTATCAATGAAGCCTCTATAGAAATAACGACTTACGGTAAAGATACGCCGATACTGAAGGAGGCAAAAATAAGCAAGACAAGAAATGACAAAACCAAAGCTGACAGTAAAGGAACAAACCTGAATGCAGAGACATCATTATGGCACAAAATAAAAAATGTCGAAAAAAAGGTCAATTCTATCAACAATAGGTAGATCAGGCTTGTCTCTACAATAGAGGATATGGAGAAATCCTAGAATTCATTTTATGCTTATACCAAAGCCTGGAATAGTTCTATTGTAGCCAAATTAAGCCAATTAAGCTCATCCCCACTACCGAAATTCCCAGTGTTTCCACCAATCATTCAAAATTATGAACTCTCATCTGTGGATGACGACTTAGAAGACCGAGATAGATCGGTGGCATCCTATCCCATTGTGCAAGTCTCTGATAATGACAAAGAAGAGGAATCTAGGGACATTGAAGAATGCCTGCAAAAGATGATAGCTTGTTCGATGATGTTATTTTTGCTGATCAAGAGGACACTGTTGTTGAGAAGTAAGCTGCTGCTACAGAAGAGGAAGTTGTTGCTGAAGAAGAAGAAGTTGCTGAAGATGAAAAAGAAAAAAAAGAGGAAGATTTTGTTGTGAACATTATCACCGTAACCGAGTCTGTGGGTGCAAATATTGATAATTTAGAGCGAGATGGAGCGAGATTGGCGGAAGTTGCTAAGGTAACCAGTGAGGGGCAATGCAATTCATTGGAAATAGTGGTCTACACTGGACCACTCTAGGTGGCCTTTCCTACACAGGAAGTAGTTGATGATGTCGGGGCAGAGCCGAAAACTGAGGAGCAATCCGAGGACTATGCGAAGCCCAAAAAAAAGAAGATAAAGTGTTCCACAGATAAAAAATAAAAGAAGGGGGAGAAGAAAATGAGGAGGAAGAAACATCGTGCAGCCACATCGATCGCTGAGGATAACTAAGTTAGTTTATTTTAAGCTTTAGCTATAGTATTCATGCATTGCATGTAGCTGTAAGGTTTATCTTGATAAGTACACATTGTCATTGCATATTTATTGTCATTACATTTTCATGCTAGTGCATTGGGGACAATGCGGACTTTAAGTTTGGGGGAATACACATAGAGCTTGGAAATGTAACCATATTTTAAATTTTTCCGGTAATGAAGCATGCCAGGTTTAATTATAGTTCATGAAAATTTTTCAAAAATTTTGGTTACATTCGATTCTCAATTCTTGAATCATGTGAATTATCAATGAATGAGTTGAATAAATTTGACAGAAAGTTGTAGCTTCAATTTTTTGATGAATGGATTAGGTTGCATTGGTAATGGATGACTGCTATCATTCCTTAAATCTTGAATGAATCTAATTTTTACAGCTACTTATATATATAGTTATAAATTAGAGACACTCTAAAGTGGGTGTAGTATGGAATGTTAAAGAGGGGACACTCCAATAAAACTGTTATAAAATCAATCTAGCCAAAGGTTGTCACAACATGAGTGTGTGTCAGTGCAATTACGTACTCCCCGGGGGTTTGTTGCACTCCATCGTTACTTATCAAGAACAATGGTACAGTAATGCAATGATATCCCTTATTCTGAAAAATATATATAATATACAAATACTTAGGGTTAGAAGCATGATGCTAGCATTGATGAAGTTGCAACCTTATTCATTCATGCTTATGTGTTGTCGATGCAATATTCTTTCATCTGAATGTGATTCATTCTTTGGGAATTTAGAGGGTTCCAGTTGCTAGAGTGATCATTTGCCTTAGTAAAATTTTTGTAGCCTCGCTAGTTTTTGTTTTACTCGAGGACAAGTAAAAAATCAAGTTTGGGGGTGTGGTAGCACTAGAAAGAACATAGGTTTTTGTCCTTACTTATTGGTTAAAATTTTCCCATTTAGTTATCCTTAGCATATATTTTAGCATTTTCAATTTAGTAAATTGCATTTTATAACTCTGTGAATCCTAGCCTATTTTATTCTTAATTTTTCTATCTTTATGCATTAATGTCGCTGCACGAGTTAATTCCAGATTGTGTCTAGAATTGTCACCGCACCTGACAGCTGTCCGGATAAGAGCTAAAAATGAGTAAGCTGTCTAGTCTGGTATAACCAAATTGTACGTACAAGGACAAAATAATTTTGAGGAAAGGACACCTATAAGGTTGACGTGAGAAGAAAAATAAAAGAGGGGAATTGTTTTTGTTAACCATCATCTTCTTCATCCTACCTTGAAGCTTGCGGCTATGACAGCTTAAGCCTCTCATGGTTGAGCCAATGTGAAAATTGATGCAGATTAGCTTCTGACGAGGAGACTTAAGTGAGAGACAAGAGGGAATAGAGAGATTCAGTCGAGTTATCTAGGAATAGTATTCTCCACTCAATTCTTTCTTATTTCTTTCTAAATGCTGGTGATTACTCTCTGTTTTCTATTTATATGGAAGTACGCATGAATTCTTGGTTAAATATTATCTTATTCAGTCTTGTTTTTATTGTTTAATCTTGGGGGTTGAATGTTTCCTAACACGGAAGTGTTATTGCAGTCACTGACACTGGAAAGTGTAGTAATAGTTTGAGCCAACAAGCATTACAACGGAAGTTGAGTGAGGAATAGAGGAATTTAGTCCACTTGGTCTTAATAGTGCCATATTGCCATCATTGAAAAGTGGGGTTAATGTACATGTTTAAGTCCCAGATAAAATATAGGAGAGACGCTTTGTAATATATACATTAAAATTTATTGCCTCGACAATCACATATCCTTTTATACCTTGTGAGAACTTAGTATTCTGCTGAAAATTAATGTTGGGGATCCTAGTTTATCATTGTCATATTTTATTTTATTGTTTTCAAGTTGTTGTTCTGACAACTATCCTCACAAATTATCTTGTTTCTATCTAGTTATTGTATCGACATTAATAGACAAAAGACAATCATCCTGTGGGATCGATATCCGACAGACTTACATCTATCTACTATACTTGCATCGACAGTGTACGCTTGCACATTATTTCTATGACGTTAAACAGCCGATCAACGATGGACTAATACTGACAGAACAAAAGAATCATCCATCGGTGAATTGATGATACTGTCGGATGACTTCGGTAGTAAAACTTAAAAATATTTGAATTGCTTAACTACTGTAAATTATTGTATATTTAACTAACCACAGAGTTTAGATGTTAAATTTTATATGATATATGTTCATGCAAGATTGAGACATCTTCAAAGATGGAAATTTGGGCTGACACAGAGTTGGTGTTGAAACCTGACAATTCTTTGTCACGAAATTTCTCGTAGAATAGAGGAACTAAAGAAACCACCCCGATGTCGCGACATGGAGGAAAGTCTCCCTAAAATTCCAAACTGAAGGATGTGTCGCGACATCTTTTCAATTTTTTGTAGGGTTGACTCGAACCGTTCATGCAACTCGGGGGACTAACCCTTAATGTACCCGATTTTGAACTCCAAAACACCTACTTCTTAACCTAAAAACACATTAACTATTATTTAAACACCCTTTACCTTCTCTAATCTCTTAAGCCTCCTTAAATACCTTAAACCCTAAAACTCATTCTTCGCTTTTTCTTTTTTTCTTTTTGATTTGTTTGGAAAAATTACTTCTTCCAATTTTATTTGTGAAGGGCAAGAACAAAAACACTCCAAGGAATGACGAGCCAACAAAATCTTAACAAGGAATCCGACGGCTTATACAAGGTTAAGGGTTCCTATCTTAATTTTTACTATTATATTGAAATAAACTACTTGATTAGTTCATCAATTAACAACATTAGATATCATGCCACCTAGAAAAGTTAGACAAATTAATGAACCAGAACTATTGGCGGTTCCAAATCCCTCTAATTTTTCAAATCGGAGATTGAAAAATATTTTATTAAACTTTAAGGAAAAAAACCTTTATCCAAGAGAGGGTATTTTATCTGTCAATGGTTTTGTGTAAGGAAATATGGCCTTTAGTCAAATATCATAGGTGGGAACGTTTTTGGACAATCCCTAAAGATAGTGTTGTGGTCCCCATTGTTTAAGTATATTATGCATCATTACAGGACCAAGAGAGGAGGAGCACTGAAGGTCATATGTGGGAATCGTTACATGTGCAAAGGAAAGAGGTGCGAGTAACCCATCGAATTATTTGCGGCTTTTATAATGCTTTGTACTATGAGAATAATTTTATTGATGAAACTGATTTAGAATATTTTCGGGACATAGATATGGATAGCATTATAAAGTTTTTAATTGAAGGAAAGGGTGAATGGAAATATCGCTTAAGTACCAATGTTCCCATGTCATTCCATCAAGCTATTATGTTTCTAGAAGCTAAGATGTGGATTTAATTTTTGTGCACAAGAATAGTACCTACTTTAAATGTTTCTAACGTTAATACCTTTAAAGCAGTTTTACTTTATGCTATTTTACAAAAAAAGCAAGTCTGTATCGGCAAAGGGATCCACCAAAACATGAAAAGATGCATTAGTGGCTAGAAGATGGGAGTTTACTTTCCCCATCTAGTGACGACCTTATGCAAAAAGGTAGGTGTACATATGACATCCATTGAGCAGTTGCTGAAACCTTCCAGAAGTATTACCAGTGACACCTTGTTCCAACAATACATTGAGTTACGAGCCAAACAGATAAAAGATTGGAAAAAGAAACAACAAGAAGCGACAACTATACCAGCTTCATCCCAAATGTTGACACAAGCTCAATAAGAAGTTAGTGAGAGTAGCCATCTAAAGCTAGATTAGATGATTTAGTGGATGCAAGAATTAAGACAAATTTTTCAAGAATTTGCTAGGGAAAATAACATCCGGGTCCCCAATTATACACCTAACATGATTGGGTCAACAAATATGGAACAAGAAGAAGAAGGTCAAGAAAGCGAAGAGCATGAGGAGGATGACAGAAATGAGGAGATAGATTTTGAAGAGGATAATTTAACATTTTTATTTTTGGGAAAACTTGTATGAATTTTTGGATACTTTTAATTTTAACTTTGTAGGAGTAGGACAAATAGTAGGTTTTTTTTTATATTTCATTTTGTTTAAATTTTCTTTATAGGAACCTAACATGAAGGAGACACAAACAATTCGAGCTTAACAAGATCAAAGGAGGAAGCAACCATCATTAGTAGTTGGAGTGACCACGATCAATTGGATAACTTCTTCCCTTATCTATTTATAGGCTACACATTGAGAATAATGTGACAACTAAAGTGTGAGGGGTAACATAGAAAACTTGTTTTCAATTTCTTCTAAGTCTTTGGTGTGCTTGAGCTTGTAGAAATACAAGTGATTAGTTAGGAGCATGTACATAGGTTGCTTGTGTTTACAAATAAATTTGGCATGATGGTAGGTGATTTTAATTTTTTTAATATTAGACTACTAAGTTCTATATGTTACATTGTAAATAGGTATTAAGCAATCAATTGTACCAAATAATATAGAAAATACAAGGAAACGGGCATGCTAGTATGAATGATAAATGGTTGAATTTGAGTTTGTTTGGTTGATTAAATTTATGAATATTGAGATGTTTAGGGATGACATTAAGGCATTGTTTGAAACACATTTAGAGCCAAAAAGCTTACCTATTTGTATTTTTCCTTTAGTACCAATTTTTGAGCCTGTTGACACTTCTTGATGAACCTCATTACGAACCACAAGCTTGAAAACGTTAATTTGTTTTGCCCTTTTTTCTTTGGTCCTGTACTTCACGACTATAGACATCTGGCCAAACGTATCGAGGGTTAAGTAGATACATCATGATAGAGTTTGTAAAAATAGAGTGAAATAGGAAAGTTTGGTGTGATATAGGAACTATAAGGTAGCTTAATGTGTGAAACAAAATGAAAAATCCAAAAAGAAAATTAGTACGAGTAAAAAAAGTCTTAAACCAACAAAAAAACCATTCATGAGTGAGACGTATTGGAAAAGAGAAAAGTCACAAAGTCATAAAATAAAGAAAAAATCGCTCATTGGTGCACAAAAACTCGTAAAGCTAGCCGTACTTACTATGTCATGTTATGACTTCCTATATATGGAGAGACAAGGAAGGTGAGAGAAAGAGAAATAAGGAGGTGAGCGGGTAAGGGTCACTAAGGGGAAAGAATAGGGATTAATACAATGTGCCAAACTTCCTCAGAATGTTACAAGCTGAAAAGACCTATGTGACCTAAATATCCTTATACATGAATGGACATCATACTAAACATACGCATAAACAACTATTTGTATTTTGCTCGGATAATAAAAGTACTTGTACAATTTGTTGGTGGACCCCTACAGGTGAAACCCTTAATGCTTGTATATTTTGTAACATACTAAACTTGGATGTTTGTGATCAAAAGTGGTAAGTCAATTATTCATCATGTCAAAGTTGTTAGTAAGCATTAAACGCCTAAGTCATATGCTCCGAAGTAAATACTTGTATCATATTTGCTCAAGGGTTGTCATTTTTGTTTTTCATTTTTGTTCATGTTGCTTGAGGACAAGAAATAAATTAAGTGTGGGGGAGTTTAATCTGTCGTAACTTGGTGTAGCAAATTAAAATAGTTTTCACATTTAAGGAGGTTGAATACAAACATTTTTTGTGATGTTTTAGTTAAGTTTTCTTAGTTTTATTTATATCCAATAAAATGTGCAAATTTAGTCTTTTATTGACCTTAGGGGCCGAATGAGGGCTAAGGGTGAGCTAATAGACTTTATGAGTGTGCAGGAAACCATTAGAAAGTGTACTAAATGAATATTGGTCACTCTGTCGCAACACGGATGACTCAATTTCGTAACATAGGGAGCGTCATGGAGAAAGCTCAAGACTATCTTCGATGTCGCGACATAGACAGAGGGTGTCGCGACAGACCCCTAAAGATAGATGAAGATGAGTATATTGATTGCTATGTCGCGACACAGGTCTTAGTGTGTCACGAGATTGACTCTGGACAGGATAAAACACGATTTAAAGGGAGTTTTAGTCTGCACAATCAAACTTAAAGTTTGAAGACTTCAGCTAACATAGGGTTAAGGAAAAATGCCACCTTAAATATATAAATAGGCTCCTTTGACACATGTTATAGACACCATTCACGTAGCCTAGATTTTCTTTAGTAAATTTAGTTTAGTTTTTCTTTCATTTTTAGGTTTTAGAATTTATTACAGTTGTTATCAAGAGATCTGAGTATTTGAAAGAATTCAAACTTTATGGATTCACGATTAATCTCAATACAATCAGGCTCTTTCATATACTCTATACTATCGATTTAATTAGCATGCTCTGTCTTTATATTGATCCTATATTGTCTATGAAAACCATGAGGAACTAATCCCTCTATGGCGGATTCGAGACTGGAGGTATCATCTATTGACTGTTTTGTAGGGTTACTCAACGGATTAGCAGTTTAGGAAAGAAAGAACGTGAAACAAACCCTACGCCTGACAACCCTGGGAAGTCATCAAGGTGGGAATTAACCCAAAATTGGTATGGCCTATCCGTGAACACCTTCACCCCAAGCTAGCCTGAACTATGAGGTCAGAAGATAAGTAGTACTTGTTGACTTGTTATGTTAGTGGAAGATTGGAAGATCCTGCTAGGGTAGCGACTAGTTGATTGACGTGGAACCTGAAACGAAAGTTGATGGGGATTACCAAAGTGAGCTAATCACCCATAATCAATATTTCATTCATTCTCCTTTTCTATCTCTTGAAGTTTGTTACTTTTATGATATTTTATTTCATTATTATAAAAACCCTAAAAATTATTTATTTTATGTTTTCGTACTATAACTAATTTAAAGTACTAATTAGATATTTTAGTGCTTAGTTTAGAATTGATCAGGCATTCGCCTCTCTTGGTTACGATCCTTGGAGTACTCACCTACTTCGTTGTAAAATTATTTTACAACTCAACCCGTATAATTGTGGATACTACCTCGTATTTCTATATTTTATTGCAATATTCACACTCTGGATGTTAGTACGTTCTGAGATGGCCAGGCCGTGAACCCATCCTCAGGGATTGGGCTCCAAACCTTCATTTGTATCGCAATAAATTTATTTTGGTTAAAAGCGAGCTTTCTAGCTATTTTGATTTTCCCATGAAGTGGTCCATTCTTAAAAATTCTATTTGTCGCCAATCCCATCCCTTGGACACAAAAATCGTGGTAGCACAAGTTGAAAGGTTAAAGCAGAGGCAAACTCTGGAGTTAAAAAGGCTTCTTACTGTTAGAAATATCTTTCGCTATTGCTTGGAGAAAAGTAGCCCAAATAGTTGGTAAGCCTTAGATTGTTATCTTGATGTGAACCCCAGAATGGTTCATTCCACCAAAGTGGCATGGTTGTTTGTGGCTAATGGTGAGTGAACTTGGGCTCTTATTGGAAAATAGAGGGAGTCTACTGATTTCTTCTACACCGTCTACAATATTCTTCCTCTTCGCTGGCTTTCTTCAAATCTGGGGTTCATGGGTGAGTCATCGGGTAGAGACTTAGTTGAAAATGTTGCTAACCTCACTGTTCCTCCTGCAGGTCTTACTCATCTTTTTCCCCCGACATCTCTATCCCAACCTTAAGTCATAGATGTAGAGGATTTGTTTGATATAGCACAACAAGTTATGGATGCAGTTGCTTTAGGAGTGTGAGTTGGTAGTAGTAGTTGCAATAGGTTGAGACTTGAAAGGGTGTCCTCTAGTGCTAGGGAGAATAGCGAAAACAAGTTGTCCCGCTAAAGACTCGACAAGCAACCTAGCTTTCCAGAGGGTGAATCCTCTTCCCTTCCCCTAGTGCCTATGACAACATTCTCAAAATCTGACTCTCCAATACATCCCCTATTCCTTCCTTCGGTTATTCTTGATCCTCTTGTTGAGTCTGCCAATGCTGTGAACCCTCCTGCTACCACATTAGTTCCACTTCCCACGGATTCTGACACTCCTCTCTAGGCTCCCCATACATCCCCAATTGGCACTCTTTACTATACTTCCCCTTCAGGAAAGGTCCAAACCTTTTTCTCATAGTGGAAACATATCGGTGCTGGCGAGTATCCTTTCTCTCCTTTTGCTGTTCAATAAAGTCGGGACACAGAGCTGTCCCAGGAATTGAAGGGCTTCATTTATATTTCCTCCCTTTCTTCTGATGTTCACAAGCCCACCATGTTATCAGCAAAGTGTAGCCTTGCAAGTTGGGCCCTTCAAAAGGCTTGTGCTGAAATGGAGGTCAAACAAGTTGAGTTTGAGAGGGCCCTTCTCACTAGTAAGTAATCTCTTACCCAGCTTTACCAATCATTTGAAGCCTACGTCCATCAAACTGTTGATTTCACTAAGTTTGTCTCGGCCTGAGAGACCAAATACCAGTCCTTGGAGACTCGAGCAATGGAGTTAGAGGAGAGGGCTCGTCAACATGGAGTCCCTCGAGGAGCAGCATCTCATTGATAAGGGACATATACAGAAGGGAAATAATGAAGCATTGTAGAATTATAAGGCAGACACCCAGAAGGGCATTCAAGATTATTTGCCTCTGTTAAAGGCTAACTTGATCCTACACGCACAGGTCACCGCGGGACCCCTTAACTTAAGTCAAGTAAATTTCAGTTGCCTGGGCCAATTTATCAACACAGACCTTGGCTTCGATGTTTACAACCCCTCAGGAGCTAGCTAGGAGGAATTTCAAAGGGAGTAGAAGAAATCTGGAGAACTCTTCCATGCTAAAAGGTTGGAAGCGTTTGACCCTGAGTCTCCGGAATAGCCCTCTCCAAGGAAGGATTGGAATATTCATATATCTTTTAAAACTTCTCTCTATTTTTAATGAATATTACTTTTACTTTCTTCCTTCGTCTTTCACATTTTTCCTCACTTATCTTCCATTCGGCTATAGTATGCCCAATGTTGGCTTCAATAATTCTCACAACTACATCCACTTTCATAATGCACATTAATCTTATATAATAACTTGAAGGACTGAGCCATACCTATTGTAGAGGCCCAATTTCATCTGACCCAACAAAAAAATAAACAAATAAATAAAAATAATAAAAAAGTCCATTAACTAAAAGTGCATTTACAAAAAAAATCAAAGAGCCTAAGTACAAAGCCTAAATACAACTGCTAACCTAAACCCTAAAACCTAATAACTTGAAGCCCAAAGCTTAAGACCCTAAAAAATTTTAGAAACCCTAGTTTCCCCTTAGCCCTTCAGTGCCGCAGCCTTCGCCATGTTAGCAAGCATGTCGCCCGATGTCTAATGCCTCCTTTCGCCACCACCACCTGTAAAGACAAAAAAGAGGGGCAGAGAACAGCATAAACAAGAAAGGAGAAGAGAAAAAAAAAGAACTAATATAATGTATTATACTTCAGCTATAAAAAATGAAACCAATTGTAACAAAAAGGAGAATGAAATAGAAAAAAACACAACAGAGTTCAAGAAAAAGGGTAGTTCTTTTTTTTAAGCAAACATAAAAAAAAGAACAAAAAAGATGTTTAAACTTTTATTTTACCTTTCTTTGCCACCATCGTAGGTGGCCTCCTCTAGTGTTGAAATTACCTCCGTATCCCTTGGGATTTGTCCAAGGCTTCGTCGGAAGCAGAGAAATCGAAAGGTTTCTTGTTCATTTTGTCAAGTTTGATCAGATTTTTGGGGATTTTGACCTCAGATCCGTGTTCTACATACAAAGGGATTCGAAAGGTGAAGTTTTGGGGAACTCCGACCACTAGAAGTGGCAGTCTCCATTGCCAATGACTGGTGGCCATGGCAAAAACCCGCCGCCCTGCGGCCAGAGAGGGGGAAGGTGTTGAGAGAAAAACGGGGGGAGAGTTTTTTTAAATAAGGTAAGAAATGATTTTTTTCTATGAATTTTTTATTTATATAAGCCCTTAAAATGGTGCCGTTTTGGGCTTGGCCTCAAATGCCCAAAATGTCGTCGTTTCAGGTTCGACCCAATGACCCGATCCAGATCCATCTAGGATCCATGCGTTTTCAAAGGGGAGGGTCTATTTGCTATTTTGGCTCTTCCGGTTTTTTCATTTTTCTAAATTTCATCCTATACCTTTTTATTTATTTTAAATTTCATCCATTTAATTTTTTATTTCCTTAAAAATCAGTCCCTTGACCTACTGTTGACCCACTAAGGGAATGACACATGTACAGGGGTTGGGAAAATAACCCTCTGAGTCTCTGTATTTTTCTATTTTATTTAATTTGATCCTTTATGTTCTTTTTTATGATTTATAATTTAAAATTTGTTACATTTTTAATTTAGTCCCTTTATTTAATATTTTATGTTTTTAATTTCTGGTTCTTTTAGTTTTATTATTTACGCTTTAGCCCTTTTAAAATATGCAATCTTCAGTTTTATTTTATAGTTATTATTTTATTTATTTATATTATTATCATGATATTAATCATGTCATAATTATTGATATTATTATTATCTTTGATTAACATGATTATTTCTATTATAATTGTATTATTATTTACTAGTATGATTACTATTATTTTTATTTTATAATTATTTTGCTAAATTATCATTTCATTTTTTTATGTAGCTATTTTATGCTATTTTTTCCATCACCTTATTATGTATCATGCTTAAATATATTTATTCATTTTCGTACTATACTTGAATAAATTAATTGCACATCACATTAAATGTTATATTCATTTTTACACGACGCATAAAAAATAATTAAAACTGATGCAATATTCTTTATTTAGGGATCTGAGAAGTTGTGCCCCTAACTTACAGGGTACGACTTTCTCCTTGAACCAAATAATCCAATATCCTTTTAAAATTCAAAACACATGAGATTTAGGTAATAATTGAACGATGAGCGTTCTTATTTTTGGGAATTCGAGATCTTATGCCCCAACTTACGGGACATGGCTCTTCGTCTCCGTTGACCCGAAATAAGAAAGCCTTTCTCCATAGAATTTAATTTAGATAGTGACATTTTCGATGCCATCAAATAACATCATGTAAAAGGGGATCACATTTTAAATTCTCTTTAAATTCTCAATTTTCAACGCTAAGACATCAAGTAACTAACTCCCGAACCCCCTTCCTAGATTTCGTAGACCAAAAAATTATCGTTTTAGTAAATTTGACTCTTTTTTTTAAATGATTAAGTTCTGAGGTGATCCAATCACAACAAATAAAATGGATTGGTGGTGACTCCATCTTTTTTTTTAAATAACAAGTCGATTTCCAAAAAGGTTTCGATAGCTTGACGACTTCGTTGGGGATCGAATAAGAGAGTCAAGCCGCGAGTTGATTACTTTTTAGTATTTTTTGTCGAATATTAATAATTTGGTTTAAATTGACGATCCATTCCTTGCACTTCATCCTTCATGTTTTATTTTGGTGGTAAATAATGTCTTTGTTATCTCAGGTTACATATCGATCTAATATATCAGTTTTATTAGTTCTATAGTTTCTCTTTGTATGTTTTCACATATTGCATGACATAAATGGTCTCTTCTGCCCTTCTTAAGTGGGAGTGAGAAGCTATTCCTTCGTGAGGCATTCACCTCTATGTAGGATAGTGGATCGCTTTCATAATACATCCATACCTATTTCTTCGTGAGGTCTTCACCCCCATGCAGTCGTAAGGAAATGTATTCTCCTGAACTGAACTTAGTCTGTATGAGCCTATAATGGGTAAGGATCAAGGAATTTGCATGTAATGAACCCTAAGAGCCTACCCTAGGTAGAACCATGTCAAACCTTTAGCGGTTACCAGAATAGATTACAAAGAAGAAACATTTTAATTGTTATTCTTTGCTTTGTATTCAAGATTTATACAAAATGTACTGGCGTGTTTCATTTTGTTTTGGTTGGTTGCGTTGCATTTTCATTTTAAAAGAAAGGTGTTGATTTGTCTTCAAGTGCTAAATAGAGAGCTTGTTGATAGTACAAGAAAGAACATTTGTTTTCTCCTTACTTTAGCACATATTTTAGCATTTTCAATTCAGTAAATTGCATTTTATAACTCAATGGATCTTAGCCTATTTATCTTTAATTTTGTCATGTTTTGGTACCAATTTTGCTGCATGAGTATTTTCAGATTGCACCCAGAATTGTCGCCGCACCTAACAGCTATCCGGACAAGAAAAAAAATGTGTGCTCTATCCAGTCTGGTATAACCAACTTGTACGTACAGAGGCAGCATGATTCTGATGAAAGGACACCTGAGCCGTTTGGGAAGAATATAGATATTCATGTGAAAAGAAAAAAAAGGCTTTTTTGGAAGTATTATCTTCTTCAATCTATCTTTTGAAGATTTCGACTATGGCAGCTTAAGCCTCCTACAGGCGAACCGACATGAAAGGGATACAACTTAGCTCTTGATGAGGAGCCCTGAGTGCAACATAAGAGGCAGTTGATAGATCAAATTGAGATTTTCTAAGAATAGTACTCTCCACTTTTTCTTTTATATTTCTTTTCTAAACGATAGTGATTACTTTTTATTTCATGTTTGCGCGGAAGTACACATCATTTCTAGGTTAAATGATATTTTATTCAATCTTGCTTCTACTGTTTAATCTTTGGGTTTGAATGTTTTTAGTAAGGAAGTGTTATTGCAGACATTGACACTGGAAAGTGCAGTGATAGTTGAAGCTAACAAGCATGACAATGGAAGTTGCTTAAGGATTAGAGGAATTTAATCCACTTGTTCTTAATAGTATTCCATTGCCATTATCGGAAGATTTGGCTAATGTGCATGTTTAAGTCTTAGATTCAATATGGAAGTTAAGCTGGTAAGATATTCTTTACAATTTAATGCATCGACAATCACCTATCCTTTTATACCTTATGAGCACTTAGTATTCTGTTGAATATTCATATTGGGGATCCCAGTTTCTCCTTATCATATTTTATCTTATTTTTTTCAAGTTATTGCTTTGAAAACTACACTCACAATTTATCTCGTTCCTATCTATTTATTGCACTGACATTGATAGATAAAAGGCAACCATCCTTATGGGATCGATATCCAACAGGCTAATATTTGTCTACTATACTTGCATTGACAGTGTACGCTTGCAAATTATTTCTATGACGTTAAACAGTTGATCAAGTTTTGGCACCGTTACCGGGGATGGCGTTTGTTTGATGTTTATTTTTGTTTGTTTTTATTTCATAATATTTAGTTGTTACTACCTGTTTTTTTCGCTATTTTCACATTTTATTTTAGGTGTTGTATGACCTGAAGCAATTCGGAGTTTCTTGCCGATTTTGATCCAGAAATTGAAAGAACCGTTCGGAGGAGGCTTCGAGAATAAAGGAATATGGCTTTATCAAGAAACTATGAAGTCATACCCCCTGATGTAGAAGCAAAATTCTAATGACCCACCGTTGCCGCAAGATGCTCAAATACAAAACAAGCCTATACAAGATTTTGTAGTACCTATCTTGGATGACTTACAACCAGGAGTTGTTAGGTTAGCAATCCAAGCTAGAAATTTTGACCTCAAGCTAGTAATGTTTCAAATGCTGAATTCTAATGGGCAATATGTTGGTCTACCTCATGAAGATGCATGAGAACATTTTAAATCATTTTTATTGATTTGTGCTTCCTTTAGTCAACAAGGCATTCCTGATGACAATGTGAAGATGCAATTATTTCCTTATTCCTTGTAGGGAAGAGCTTGTACTTGGTTCTTTGGGCTACCTACCAGATCAATTACTTCTTAGAATGCACTAGCAACACAATTTGTTTCGATTTAACTCGTTGACATTGAATGCTCGTCTCTAAAATGATATTACAGCTGGATGATGAGAATCTTCACACTACATGGGAATGTTATAAATCTTTGCTTTGATGTTGTCCCATGCACGACATTCAACAGGAAACACAAATTGAGATTTTCTATAATGGGCTGAATTCACACACGAGGAATCTTGTCGATGCATCAACCAATGGTCCCTTGTTGGATTGTACTTATAATGATGTTATTGGAATTCTAGAGAGAATTGCTCAAAATAATTATCAATATCCTATCTCTAGAGTTGCACAAGCAAAAGCTACTCCGAGATTTATTGAACTGGATGCAATATCTGCACTTAGTGCTCGCATTTCTTCTCGTGCAAATATGAAAAAAAATATGCAAGGGACCAGTGACGTTGCACCTATACAAGTCGCTCAACAAGTTGATGTTCCTACCTTTTGTTGGGAGATTTGTCGTGACAACCATAGCTATGAAGATTGTCCACAAAATACAGAGAATGCCTTTTATGTTAGTAACATCCGCAACAATTCTTATGGCAACTCTTATAATAATTCTACACGCAATCAACAGCCTTGGGGAACTCAGAATGCTGGACAAAATACTGCGGCATTCTGGTATGGGAATATTTCTACTCAAGGTAATTATAATCCAAAACAAGGGAATTACAATGAACAACAGTACAACTACAATTAGCACACTCAAATGCATCCACAACAAAGCCAAATGCATCCACACCAGAATCAGATGCAGCCACAACACTCTTTAATGCCACATCAGCATGTTAAAGAGCATCGACGATAATAGTACACGCAAGCTTCTCCTTCTGACCCGTTAGTAGCTCTTGAGGCTTTAATGCAAGAGTATATGACTCGTATAGAAGATATTGTGCAAGGGAATTCATCTTCTATTTGGGCGTTGGAGGCACAATTACGACAGCTTGCTTCAAATTTGAATACTAGACCACCAGGCATTGGAAACACGGAAATTTACATATTTTTACATACATTTTTTAACTTAAAAATCATACAGTTTCGATAAAATTCTTATCGGAAAGATAATTAATTTTTACAAAATAATTAAAGTGCACTTAAAATATGAACATGTTGAATTTTAGTTAATTTTATAATTAATTTTGATGAATTTTGGTTATTTTCGACAGATTTGCACAAAGGGCGAAAAATGGCTCGACAGACACTACTAGAAACGCAAAACTGAGAAGCAATTTGAAGTATCAAGGTGAACTAAATTTTAGCCTAAGACGGTCTAAAATTATATGTATTAATTCATAATATAATTAATTTTAATTTATATCCAATTTAATTTGGGTTAATAAATTATTATTAATTAATTTTGAAAATGTGGTCCACTTGAATTCAACCGAGTGAACTAAACAGACCAAGAAATGGACAGCCCAAAAACCGTCCCAAGAGCTGACCCAAATCAATTTTTTAGCTGATTATTTAAGCTTGCAAAGAGGTCATTAAAGACTTGTTCAAGTTGCATTCAAACCCCTCCACAATTGGTGGCTTTATAGATTTGCCCCAAGACTAAATTGGCAAAGTTGAAACTATCAACCTTGCCACATGTGTGGTCGGCCTAGGGAGGGCTCTTTGGCTAATAATTTTAGCTATTTTTAGTAGCCTTCCTCAGCTATAAAAACCCCCTTAGACTGGTCATTTTAGAAACACACCTCAAGCATTCACATCTTTCCTCTCTTCTTTTCCATTCCAAAATTCCCTTGCTCTCTTGCCGATTTCTCCTCTTGGGAAAGGGGAATTCATCAGCTATTTAGAGTAGCAATTAAATTTTCATAGCAGTCTTGGTCAATGAGGACAACAGAGAAGGAAGAATGAAGTAACTAGTCGAGCCACAGAAAAACATCGGATTTGATTCTTGTTCCCTATCTCTTTAATTTTTGTTGTTGTTATGCTAGAAATATCTATAAATATTTATGTTGTTGGTATGGTTAATTTAATAAATTTAGCTTGAATTTAATTCATGTTAGGTTGATTGCATTTCGTTTGTTAACATTATTGAAATTCTGTTTATATTGTTATAGGCCTCGGTAAGATGCTTGATTAAGTAAAATCATGACTAAGTTATTCTTGCATTACAATTGTTAGGTAACTAATGAATTAATTATTTAAACAAATTAAAATTGTAATTAATGGACACAGTACTTAATCAATGTATGTTTAATCATCTAAGGTAGCTGAGGGTTAGATTAGCAACGATATCTGATGATACATTTGCTTTGCATAACTTTCAAGATTATTGTGATTAAACTGTTTCAAGGTAAGGATCCTTTGTTAACTCACATAGTCTTTTATGTGCTTATAAAATTGAGTTAATTGTTTGAATTGACATAGGGATATGTACAAGAGATTATATCGATTTAATAAGTATGTATGTGCAATAACATATTTACCTATTAAGATTTGTTTAATCGGTTGAATTGACATAGGGATATAGTCAAGAGATAAATGGATTTTGGTAGGTGAGTATGTTCATAAGTTAGCAAATTACCGAGTTGCCGTGAACTTATTCGTAACAATATAAACATGATTTTAATAATTCTAAGTTAAGAAATATAATTAATCTAACACAATTATTTTGAAATTGTGCATTTGAGATTTATTTATTTAGTTCACTAAGTTTAAAATCTTAGTTTTTAATCACCCTCTTCAAACAAAATATTTTTCTTCACCAAAGTGTTTTAAATAGCATTCATAAATAATTCTTTTCATAGTCCCTGTGGGTACAATAACTCGACATTTACTTGTCACTTTATTACTTGTTGCGATTGTATACACTTGCACATTTCCGCCGTCCCAAGTTTTTGGCGCCGTTGTTAGTTTTGCATTTTGGTTTATTTTTCTGTTCTTATTTTAACTTAGTTAATTTTTTCTATGATTATTTCAGTTGTTTATGAGTATTGACCGAATCATTGATTTACTCCCAATAGACCATGATATTGAATGAACTTTTCGACAGTGAAGAAGACAAGCAAGTCAGAGAATGACTGAAGAGATGAACTTCGAAAATTCGAATCAAGGAAACAAAGCAAACCTTGTTCAAAATCCTGTCCTTATTGCTGATGATAGGGATAAAGCTTTAAGAAAGTATGTCGTGCCAGTATTTCATGATCTTAATCCGGGTATTAGGAAACCCGAAACTGAGGCACAATAGTTTGAGTTGAAGCCAGTCATGTTTTAGATTCTTCAGAAAGTGGGCCAATTCAGTGGAATGCCTACCGAAGATCCTCACTTACACTTAAGATTGTTTATAGAAGTGAGCAATTCTTTCAAGTTAGCCAAAGTACCCGAAGATGCATTACGATTGAAGCTGTTCCCATATTCATTAAGGGACAGGGCTCGAGCATGGTTGAACTCATTACCACCAAACTCAATTTCAACATGGCAAGAGTTAGCAGAACAATTCCTTATGAAGTACTTCCCGCCTAGCAAGAGTGCTAAGTTGAGGAACGAGATCACTACTTTCCAACAAATGGATGATGAGTCATTGTATGAGGCATGGGAAAGGTACAAAGAATTATTACGAAAGTGCCCTAATCATGGAATCCCACTCTGCATACAACTTGAGACATTTTATAATGGTCTCAATGCTCACACGAGGATGGTAGTGGACACTTCTACTAATGGTTCTCTCCTTTCTAAGTCTTATAATAAGGCTTATGAAACCATTGAGAGGATTGCCAGCAACAATTATCAATGACCAACCAATCGAGCAGCATCAAGAAGACCAGTTGCTGGAATACATGAAGTAGACGCTCTTACTTCACTCGCATCTCAAGTATCATCAATATCCTAAATGTTAAAAAATCTTACTACTAATGGGTGTAATAGTTTTGCAGCACAACCACTGAATCAATTTGAAAATATAGCCTGTGTTTATTGTGGGTAAGGACATTTGTTCGAAGAATGTCTATCAAACCCAAAATTTGTGTATTACATGGGTAACTAGAACCAAAATTGAGGAAGGCAAGGGCTGAAATCCAATTTCTATAACCCATCATTGTGCAACCACCCGAATTTTTCCTGGAGTAACCAAGGGGCAGGAACCAGTAACAATTATGCCAAACCTAGATTGACCCACCCACTTAGTTTTTCCCAACAAGATCAGAAACAAACCCACGTTGAACCATCCAATAGCCTAGAGAACCTATTGAAGGCATACATGGTGAAAAATGATGCCCTTCTAAGGAATGTGGAGAATCAAGTGAACCAGATTGCAACTTAACTCAGAAACCAACCACAAGGTGCTTTATATAGTGATACAGAGAATTTGAGGAATCTAGGGAAGGTGCATTGTAAAGCATTGACATTGAGGAGCAGAAAGACTTTAGAGCCCAATTTCATCGAAGTTGAGATGGAGCCAGCTGACGCTCAAGACTAAGAGGAAGTTCAACCGAGTGTTAAAATTCCAATTTCACCAGAAATTGAATATGCAAAATCTGACAAGGTAACTTCTGAACCAGCTAATTCTGATAAAATAATAACTCTGTTAGATGCAGAATTGCCACAGAAAATAAATCAACCAGTTCCAGTAAAGAAACCTCCACCACCCTACCCTCAAAGACTTTAGAAGCAGAAGCAGGAAATTCAATTCAAGAAGTTCCTAGATGTACTCAAGCATCTTCATATCAACATCACGTTAGTTAAAGCACTTGAACAAATGCCAAACTACTTCAAATTGATGAAGGGTATCCTATCTAAAAAATGAAGGCTTGGAGAATTTGATATGATAGCCCTATCGAATGAAGGCAGTGCATATCTTCAAGACAAACTACCCTCAAAATTGAAGGATCTTGAATGTTTTACCATACCTTGCAATATTGGAGCAACATATTGTGGTAAGACACTATGTGACTTGGGTGTGAGTATCAACTTGATGTTTACAAAGGTGAACTGACCATTGACTTAGTGATGAGCATGTTACCTTCAATGTTTTTGAATCTATTCAATGCAACGATAAAGAAGAATGTCATAATTTCGATTTGATAGATGATCTAATTGAAGAAGAATTCAATAACCAAAGCACAATACCTTCTAAGGAGTTTGCAGTGACATATAATGATGAATTCATAGATAATTGTGACATCATGGTTGAAGCTAATAATATTGAACTCAGGCATGGATTGCAGATTGAATCCTTAGACTTAGCCAATAGAACAGGTCCAATTTTCAAGCCATCTATCGACGAAGCTCCTACTTTGGAATTGAAACCACTACCTACTCATCTTAAATATGTATTTCTTGGTGATAACAATACTCTCCCAGTTACTACCTCCGCAACACTAGGTGTAACTCAAGAAGAGAAATCGATCCAAATTCTTAAGCAACATAAACGAGCTATTGTTTGTAGTATTGTCGATATTCAAGGCATTAGTCCATCTTTTTGCATGCACAAGATCAAGTTGGAAGATGAAGGTAAGTAATCAATTGAGCAACAAAAAAGATTAAATGAGAAGATGAAGGAAATTGTTAAGAAAGAAATTATAAAATGGCTTGATGCTAGAATTATTTACCGTATTTCTGATAACAATTAGGTAAGTCAAGTGCAATACGTTCTTAAAAAGAGTGGCATCACTATGGTTAGCAACGAAAAAGATGAATTAATTCCTACACACGCATTCCTACGGGATGGTGAGTCTGTATGGATTATCATAAACTTAATGCTGCCATAAGCAAGGACCACTTCTCACTTCCTTTCATTGACCAAATGTTGGATAGGCTTGCTGAAAGAGCCTATTATTGCTTCTTGAATATTCTTGGTACAATCAAATTGCTATTGCACCAGAGGATCAAGAGAAAACAACTTTCATCTGTCCCTTTGGTACTTTTGCTTGTCACTGTATGCCTTTCGATCTTTGCAATGCACCAGCCACATTTCAAAGTTGCATGATGGTAATATTCTCAGATATGATTGAAGATTCTTTAGAGGTTTTTATGGATGATTTCTCAGTTTATGGGAATGATTTTAATCATTATGCTTACAATTTGGATAAAGTATTACAGTGATGTGAAGACACACATCTTGTTCTAAATTGGGAAAAATGGCATTTCATGGCAATTAAAGGCACTGTATTAGCCCATCGCATCTCTAGTTAAGGCATTGAAGTAGATAAATGTGAAAGGTATTCACAGTTTTATTGGTCATGCAGGGTTTTACCAAATATTTATTATACATTTCTCGAAAATTGCAAAGCCTTTATGCTCATTTCTAGAACAGAATTGAAAATTTCTCTTTGATGATGCATGTCTAGAGGCATTCATTCAATTAAAGACGCAGCTAGTAAATGCGCCCAATGTCATTACACCAGATTCGTCTCAACCTTTTGAAGTTATGTGTGATGCAAGCGACTTTGTTGTGGGTGTTGTTCTAGGACAATGCAAGTTAAAAATATTTCACGCTATCTATTATGCTAGCAAAACTCTTACAGAGGCTCAAATTAATTATACCAGTATAGAGAAAGAATTGTTGGCTATAGTCTTTGCTTTCAACAAGTTTTGTTCTTATCTTGTCGGTGCAAAGGTTAATGAATTTACTGATCACTTGGTGTTGAGATATCTTTTTAAAAAAAGAATGCAAAACGAAGATTAATACGTTGGATCTTACAGTTTCAAGAAGTCAACATCGAGATAAAGGACCGCAAGGGTTCAGAGTATCAAATTGCAGACCATCTGTCTTGATTGGAAGTTGGTAGCGAAGATGGAACATACTTCAAATTGTCAACGCATGTGACAGCCCAAAATTGACCCTAGTCGGGAAGTGGTTTCGGGACCACAAAACCAAGTCATAAAAATAATTGATTTCCATATTCTATGCTTATTATGTGTGTACATGAGTATGTGGAAGTTTCATTCTCCAATTTTGCCAATTGCATGAGAAATTATTAAATAGGGATTGATATGAGACATGGTGAGAATATGATAGGCTAATTTAAAATGGTCTATTAATGCATGTTGTGAAAATGATGGGTTTGCATGTCAAATTACCCAAAATTTGAGCTAGTGGTTGGCCATGCTATGGGTGGAAACATGTTGGGAACATGTTGGCCTAGTGAGGTATGTAGGAAAAAAATAAAATAAGGGGCATGGGCATAAAATAATGAAAAGGAGTATGATGAATACAAAAAAAAATGTGTGTAGTTGTTTTCCCCCCCCATTGCCGTGAGCTAAAGAAAAGAAAGGAGAAAATTTTTGTTCATCCTTTCTCATCTTCATTTAGCCGAAACTAGAAAGAAAAAAAAAACAAAGAAAAAAAAATGCTTATCCTTTGGTTCATCCTTGGCCAAAAATTTTAAGGAGGAAGGAAGAAGAAAGGTTGAAGAGGTTCGGCCATGCATGTAGCTAGGCTAAGGTATGTTTGATGATGTTCCATGAGATGCATGCATGTTTTAGTTGTTAGCTTGAGTTCTACCTAGCCCATGGTCTAAATCTTGCTATGTGATGGAAATGACACTCGGCCATGGATGCATCATTCTTGGTTGATGTTTGATGTTGTGGTGATGAGGCATGAGGATGAGTTAAGATTCGGCCTAGGTGGAGTTTGTGTTAATGCCATTGCATGCTAAATATGAAGCTTGTTAATGATGCATGTGATGGTGGCTTGATGATTCTTGAACCTCCTTTTTAGCATTTTTGAGTGAGCACATATGTGCATTGGTTGCTAAATGGAGAAGAATCGGCTAGCAAGTTGTGTGCTAAGGCCGAATATAACTTTTGCATGTTAATGAGCAATGCATGTGTTAAATTGATGGAAAGGGAGAGGATGCTTTACTAGTGTGTATATGTGTGTATTAGCCAAGTTTTGAACTTGAAACAAAAGGGTGTTTAGTCAATACAAGTGACCATACTTGTAGAATGTATTAAGTGTTGAAATCGGCCCCAAAATAGACATGCATATTCGGCCAAGGGGGAAAAATTAGCTAAAATGTTGAGTTTGATTCATGATTCCGTACATATGTGACTTTAATGTCTAATGTATAAATATGGGCTAAGTGCCTTGTGTTCCTCTTTTCGATGCTCAAATGATTAAATCAATTTATTTGTTTAATTAAGCTCAAGAGCAAAGGGGAACAAAATCCGATAAAGGGAAGGAAAAAGTGGTCGAATAGCTATCGGAATCGTTCGACAACACCCGAGGTAAGTTCTTGAGTAAGAGAGCTTAAATTAAGATTTGATTAGATCATGTTTTAAGCAAATTAAAATCATGCTCTTTGTGTGTGGCTATTGAGCCGAAATTACAAGAATGATAAGTGTCTTGTGTTCGAGTTTTGCTAACGAAAATGAAATACGAATGTGCCATGATTTATTGTTAAATGTGCATGGTTATTTGAATGATGTCCGGGCTAAGTCCCGAAGGCTTTGTGCTAAGTGACCATATCCGGACTAAGATCCAAAGGCATTTGTGCGAGATACTAAATCCGGACTAAGATCCGAAGGCATTTGTGCGAGATACTAATTCCGGGTTAAGCCCGAAGGCATTTGTGCGAGTTACTAAATCCGGGTTAAGTCCCGAAGGCATTTGTGCGAATTACTATAACCGGGCTATGTCCCGAAGGCATTTGAACGAGGAGCTATATCCGGTTAAATTCCGAAGGTACGTGATTTGGGAATGAATGAACTTGCTGTAAAATTCCAGTTAATACTCTCGAAACATCTCAACATTGAGGTATGTTTCGTATGTGCTTGAATTTAGTTGAGCCCTTACAAATAAGTATCCGCTCAGTTGATAAACGAGCTACCGGCCTTTGGCTGAGTTCATCTTTTGTGTATGTACATAAGGGTTGATAATGTGAAGCAAGTACGATATCGTAAATTTGTGCATATGAAATTACCCATTTAGCTATATGAATGCTATACTTTTGTTGTGCTGGAATTCCTTGCTCAAAACTTACTAAGCATAAATTGCTTACTCCGTTTCATTGCTCCTCTGTTTTATAGATTTGGTTCTCCAGCTATCGGACTCGGGATCTTGAGGTCAAAGTCGCCCACACTATCAAAGCCCCCTTTTGGTACAATTTTGGTTGAACTTCGAAATGGCATGTATAGGACTACCCGTTTGTTGTGGGTCGTGGACCCTTTGGACTTGTATAAATTTTGGATAGCCATGCGAAAATGGCTTATATGTGTTTGAGTATAATGTTATAATCATTTGGTGTGGATATGCTTGACAAGGATTGGCTACGGGGATGGTTAATCACTTTCATAAATTGTGCTATTTATGCAAAAAGGGCTAGTTGAATCATGGAAACCATGAAATAGGTAAAGTCTACCTTAAAGGCAGATGCTGACAGCAGCAGTGATGTAGATTTGGAAAATCACTAAAAATAGTAGGAATGGAATTAAATAGTGAATAAATTATGTAAACAAACCTTGATGAATCTACTTTCATAGGAAAGTAACGAAACAATCATACGGACAGTATGTTAAGAGATATTCAGGTTCTCGTGAGACAGGGCCAGAACGGTTTCTGGATTCCCTGTTCCGACTTTGGAAATTCATTATAAATTAACCAGAGATAATTAGGAGTCATACCATATATGTATAGATTTCTCTCTGAGTGTAGTTTCTATAGAAACAAACGGCATCAGTATTTAAGCTCTGTGCAGGGAGATATCCAGGTCGTAATGCGCAAAGGTCAGTGTAGTCGATCCCTGTAACATGGGAGACTTTGACTAATAAACTGTACTAATTGGCCTGACCAAAAATTCTAGAAAAAAATATGTAGATGGGCATATGAGTCTAGTTTCAGGGAAAAATCACGAAACTGATTTTCGAGTTGTGAAACTCAAGATATGATTTTTAAAGCGACTAGTACGCAGATTGGCAGTGTCTGGGAAATTTTTTTATAAGGGGTTTAAAGTCTGTTAACACCTCGTGTTCGACTCCGGTGTCGGTCTCGGGTTTGGGGTGTTACATTTGATTGGTATCAGAGCTACGGTTTAGTCGATTCTAGGACTACCGTAATGCGTTGGGTCTAGCTATACATGCCATTTTATGTGATTACTTGATAGTGTGGTGATTTCTGACAATTGTAAATGTGTTTATTTATAGTAATGGATCCCGATCCCGACCGAGAGGTAGCTGATGATCTTGAGAGTGTAGCGCCTGCTCCCGCACAAGGGACAGTGCCAACGGACTCTCAACCTAATGCTAGTAACCCGAATGATGAAGCTAGACAAGCTTTCTATAGCGTGATGAATGATTGGTTCAACCAATACATTCGAACTAATACGGCTGTTCCACAACCTCCATTCCCGACTAATACCACCCCTGCACCTACAATACCTCCGGTAACTAACCAAATAAGGTCAAATAAGCCACCAGTTGACAGAATCCGAAAACATGGGGCTACTGAATTTAAGGCTACGGATAGCGACGATGCCGAGCAAGCTGAATTTTGGTTGGACAACACTATCCGGGTACTCGATGAGCTATCTTGTACACCCGATGAATGCCTAAAGTGTACTATCTCCTTGCTACGCGATTCTGCCTACTATTGGTGGAGTACTCTGACTTCTGTTGTGCCCCGAGAGCAAGTAACTTGGGAGTTTTTCCAAACTGAGTTTCGGAAAAAGTATATCAGTCAGAGATTTGTTGATCAAAAATGGAAGGAATTTCTTGAGCTTAAGCAAGGTTCCATGTCAGTTACTGATTACGAGCGAAAATTTGTTAGACTTAGTAGATACGCTCGGGAATGTGTTTCGTCCGAGGCTATCATGTGTAAACACTTCGAGGATGGGCTGAATGAAGATATAAAAATGTTCGTTGGCGTTCTTGAAATACGAGAGTTCGTAGTACTTGTCGAGCGAGCTTGTAAAGCCGAAGAGCTTAGAAAAGAAAAACAAAAAGTTGATGAGGGAACTGGAGAGTTTCGTAAAAGATCCTCGGGAAAGTCTCTTCAACAGGCATCGAAGAAATTTCGAGATGATGTGGGCTGGTCGAGAGGCACTTCGGGCCTTTTTAGACGAGATCGTGATCGACCCCCTGTGGGTACACGAGGCACTTCGGTCGCCAGTGTTGGGGATGAACGTCGAGACAGAACGAAATGTCGATATTGCGGTAAATGGCATTCGGGGAGTTGTAGATTCCCTGACCGCTCCTGTTACAAGTGCGGATCGGTTGACCACTTCATTAAAGATTGCCCAAGGTTGTCTGAACAGAATGTAAATCAGAGTGGGAAACCGGGTGCTACCACTGCTCGAGGTAGACCATCTGGAAATACGGGCAATGCTGGTGGTGGTCAGAGAGGATCTAGAGATGCTACGACCAGATCCGAGGCTCGTGCGCCTGCTAGAGCTTATGCTATACGTGCCCGCGAGGATGCTTCTTTGCCTGATGTTATTACCGGTACTTTTACACTCTTTGATACTAATGTAATTGCTTTGATTGACCCCGGTTCTACTCATTCTTACATATGTGAAACCTTAGCATCCAGTAAGACTTTACCTATTGAGTCTACTGAGTTCGTAATTCGGGTGTCAAACCCCTTGGGTCGTTACGTGCTTGTCGACAAAGTGTGTAAGAAATGTCCCCTAGAAATTCGAGGTTCCTGTTTCCCGGCGGACTTGATGCTTTTGCCGTTTGATGAATTTGATGTTATTCTTGGTTTGGATTGGTTGACCGCGCATGATGCGGTTGTGAATTGCAAAAGCAAGACTATTGATTTGAGGTACGCAAATAACGAAGTAATCTGAGTTGAGTCTACGGACTTGGAGGGGATGCCAGCTGTAATATCAGCAATGTTGGCCCAGAAATATGTAAGAAAAGGGTGCGAAGCATACCTTGCGTATGTACTTGATGACAAAGAATTAGAAAAGAAACCCGAATTTGTGCCGGTGGTTTGTGAATACCCGGATGTTTTTCCTGAAGAATTACCGGGTTTACCACCTGTTCGGGAGGTAGAGTTTGGTATTGAGCTTGTACCTGGGACTACGCCGATTTCGATAGCTCCGTATCGTATGGCACCAACCGAGTTAAAAGAGTTGAAAGCTCAGTTGCAAGAATTGACGAATAGAGGTTTTGCTCGACCAAGTTTCTCACCTTGGGTGCACCAGTATTGTTCGTGAAAAAGAAGGACGGAACCATGAGGTTGTGCATTGACTATCGTCAACTGAATAAAGTGACGATAAAGAACAAATATTCGTTGCCGCGCATCGATGATTTGTTTGACCAACTGAAGGGAGCCATAGTGTTCTCAAAATAGATTTGAGATCGGGCTATTATCAGTTGCGAATTCAAGAATCAGACATACCCAAAACTGCCTTCAGGACGAGATATGGTCACTACGAGTTCTTAGTGATGCCGTTTGGGCTCACAAATGCCCCTGCGGTATTTATGGATTTGATGAATCGGATCTTCAGACCATATTTGGATTGGTTCGTAGTTGTGTTCATTGATGACATCTTGGTCTATTCAAGAGATGAGACCGAACATGCTGAGCATCTGAGGCTAGTGTTGCAAATTTTGCGGGATAAGCAGTTATATGCTAAGTTCAGTAAGTATGAGTTCTGGTTAAGAGAGGTTAGCTTCTTGGGTCATGTGGTATCCGCATCGGGTATTCGAGCTGACCCGAGCAAAATTTCAGCCATACTTAACTGGAAGCCTCCAAGAAATATTACCGAAGTTCGGAGCTTCCTGGGACTCGCCGGTTATTACCGACGATTTGTCAAAGGTTTCTCGATGATAGCCACACCAATGACGAAGCTACTTCAAAAGGATGTTAAGTTCGAATGGACGGAGAAATGTCAGAAAAGTTTTGATCAACTAAAAACTTATTTGACTGAAGCTCCAATTTTAGTGCAACCCGAATCAGGCAAAGAGTTTGTCATTTATAGTGACGCATCCCTACTTGGGTTGGGTTGCGTATTGATGCAAGAAGGTCGAGTTGTGGCCTATGCGTCGAGACAATTAAAGCCACATGAGAAAAATTATCCGACCCATGATCTTGAACTAGCTGCCATCGTATTTGCTTTAAAAATATGGCGACATTACTTATTTGGTGAAAAGTGCCATGTATTTTCGGATCACAAAAGTTTCAAATATTTGATGACTCAAAGAGACTTAAATCTGCGACAAAGACGTTGGCTTGAGTTGTTGAAAGATTACGAGCTTGTCATTGATTACCACCCGGGAAAGGCTAATGTGGTTGCGGACGCCTTAAGCCAGAAGTCATTGGTTGCTTTACGAGCAATGAATGTGCATTTGTCTTTTCTACCTGACAATGTGTTAGTTGCTGAATTAAAAGCCAAACCATTATTGATTCATCGAATTCGTGAAGCCCAGAAAGTTGATGATGATTGTTTGAGGTTCAGAAGTCGTTTGTGTGTTCCAAGGAGTTCGGAACTCATTTCGATCTGAACGAAGCCCATTGTAGCCGAATGTCAAGTCACCCGGGGAGTACGAAAATGTACAACGATTTGAAACGTTGGTTTTGGTGGCATGGTATGAAACGAGACATCTCCGACCTTGTTTCGAGATGTTTAATATGTCAACAAGTGAAAGCGGAACATCAAGTGCCTTCAGGATTACTTCAGCCGATCATGATACCCGAGTGGGAATGGGATCGAGTCACAATGGACTTTGTGTCTGGACTGCCATTGTCAACAAGTAAGAAGGATGCGATTTGGGTTGTTGTCGATAGACTGACTAAGTCGGCTCACTTTATCCCCGTGTGTATGGATTTTTCATTGGATAGACTAGTTGAATTGTACGTTTCTCAGATTGTGAGATTACACGGGGTACCTATTTCTATCGTGTCGGATAGAGATCCGAGATTCACCTCGCGATTTTAGAGGAAATTGCAAGAAGCTTTGGGTACCAAGCTGCATTTTAGCACTGCTTTTCATCCCCAAACCGATGGTCAATCTGAGCGGATAATTTAGATACTTGAGGATATGTTGAGATGTTGCATCCTCGAGTTCAGTGGTTCATGGGAACGGTATTTACCTTTGATTGAATTCGCTTACAATAATAGTTTTCAATCAAGTATTAAGATGGCACCTTACGAGGCTTTGTACGGTCGTAAATGCCGTACACCATTGTTTTGGACCGAGCTCGGTGAAAGTAAAATTTTCGGAGTTGATTTGATTAAGGATGCCGAACAGAAAGTAAAGGTAATCCGTGAAAGTCTGAAAGCAGCCACAGATCGTCAAAAATCGTATGCGGATTTGAAACGAAAGGATATTGAATATCAGGTGGGAGATAAAGTGTTCCTTAAAGTTTTGCCTTGGAAAAAGGTACTCAGGTTTGGCCGTAAGGGCAAGTTGAGCCCGAGATTCATTGGGCCGTACGAAATCTCCGAACGAGTTGGTCCGGTTGCGTATAGATTGATTTTGCCCCCTGAGCTTGAAAAGATTCACGACGTCTTTCATGTTTCGATGCTTCAATGCTTCGACGCTATCGATCTGATCCATCACACATAATTAGCCCATCAGAGGTTGAAATTCAAGCCGATATGAGTTATGAAAAAGAACCGATGCGTGTCCTAGCTCGTGAAGTGAAAGAGTTGCGAAACAAAAGGGTTCCGTTAGTTAAGGTGTTATGGCTCAAACACGGGATCGAGGAACCTACTTGGGAAACCGAGAGCTCGATGAAAGAACGATACCCAAACCTATTTACCGGTAAGATTTTCGGGGACGAAAATTTCTTAAGTGGGGGAGAGTTGTGACAGCCCAAAATTGACCCTAGTCGGGAAGTGGTTTCGGGACCACAAAACCGAGTCATAAAAATAATTGATTTCCATATTCTATGCTTATTATGTGTGTACATGAGTATGTGGAAGTTTCATTCTCCAATTTTGCCAATTGCATGAGAAATTATTAAATAGGGATTGATATGAGACATGGTGAAAATATGATAGGCTAATTTAAAATGGTCTATTAATGCATGTTGTGAAAATGATGGGTTTGCATGTCAAATTACCCAAAATTTGAGCTAGTGGTTGGCCATGCTATGGGTGGAAACATGTTGGGAACATGTTGGCCTAGTGAGGTATGTAGGAAAAAATAAAATAAGGGGCATGGGCATAAAATAATGAAAAGGAGTATGATGAATACAAAAAAAATGTGTGTAGTTGTTTTCCCCCCCATTGCCGTGAGCTAAAGAAAAGAGAGGAGAAAATTTTTGTTCATCCTTTCTCATCTTCATTTAGCCGAAACTAGAAAGAAAAAAAAACAAAGAAAAAAATGCTTATCCTTTGGTTCATCCTTGGCCAAAAATTTTAAGGAGGAAGGAAGAAGAAAGGTTGAAGAGGTTCGGCCATGCATGTAGCTAGGCTAAGGTATGTTTGATGATGTTCCATGAGATGCATGCATGTTTTAGTTGTTAGCTTGAGTTCTACCTTGCCCATGGTCTAAATCTTGCTATGTGATGGAAATGACACTCGGCCATGGATGCATCATTCTTGGTTGATGTTTGATGTTGTGGTGATGAGGCATGAGGATGAGTTAAGATTCGGCCTAGGTGGAGTTTGTGTTAATGCCATTGCATGCTAAATATGAAGCTTGTTAATGATGCATGTGATGGTGGCTTGATGATTCTTGAACCTCCTTTTTAGCATTTTTGAGTGAGCACATATGTGCATTGGTTGCTAAATGGAGAAGAATCGGCTAGCAAGTTGTGTGCTAAGGCCGAATATAACTTTTGCATGTTAATGAGCAATGCATGTGTTAAATTGATGGAAAGGGAGAGGATGCTTTACTAGTGTGTATATGTGTGTATTAGCCAAGTTTTGAACTTGAAACAAAAGGGTGTTTAGTCAATACAAGTGACCATACTTGTAGAATGTATTAAGTGTTGAAATCGGCCCCAAAATAGACATGCATATTCGGCCAAGGGGAAAAATTAGCTAAAATGTTGAGTTTGATTCATGATTCCGTACATATGTGACTTTAATGTCTAATGTATAAATATGGGCTAAGTGCCTTGTGTTCCTCTTTTCGATGCTCAAATGATTAAATCAATTTATTTGTTTAATTAAGCTCAAGAGCAAAGGGGAACAAAATCCGATAAAGGGAAGGAAAAAGTGGTCGAATAGCTATCGGAATCGTTCGACAACACCCGAGGTAAGTTCTTGAGTAAGAGAGCTTAAATTAAGATTTGATTAGATCATGTTTTAAGCAAATTAAAATCATGCTCTTTGTGTGTGGCTATTGAGCCGAAATTACAAGAATGATAAGTGTCTTGTGTTCGAGTTTTGCTAACGAAAATGAAATACGAATGTGCCATGATTTATTGTTAAATGTGCATGGTTATTTGAATGATGTCCGGGCTAAGTCCCGAAGGCTTTGTGCTAAGTGACCATATCCAGACTAAGATCCGAAGGCATTTGTGCGAGATACTAAATCCGGACTAAGATCCGAAGACATTTGTGCGAGATACTAATTCCGGGCTAAGCCCGAAGGCATTTGTGCGAGTTACTAAATCCGGGTTAAGTACAAGAATGATAAGTGTCTTGTGTTCGAGTTTTGCTAACGAAAATGAAATACGAATGTGCCATGATTTATTGTTAAATGTGCATGGTTATTTGAATGATGTCCGGGCTAAGTCCCGAAGGCTTTGTGCTAAGTGACCATATCCGGACTAAGATCCGAAGGCATTTGTGCGAGATACTAAATCCGGACTAAGATCCGAAGGCATTTGTGCGAGATACTAATTCCGGGCTAAGCCCGAAGGCATTTGTGCGAGTTACTAAATCCGGGTTAAGTCCCGAAGGCATTTGTGCGAATTACTATAACCGGGCTATGTCCCGAAGGCATTTGAACGAGGAGCTATATCCGGTTAAATTCTGAAGGTACGTGATTTGGGAATGAATGAACTTGCTGTAAAATTCCAGTTAATACTCTCGAAACATCCCAACATTGAGGTATGTTTCGTATGTGCTTGAATTTAGTTGAGCCCTTACAAATAAGTATTCGCTCAGTTGATAAACGAGCTACCTGCCTTTGGCTGAGTTGATCTTTTGTGTATGTACATAAGGGTTGATAATGTGAAGCAAGTACGATATCGTAAATTTGTGCATATGAAATTACCCGTTTAGCTATATGAATGCTATACTTTTGTTGTGCTGGAATTCCTTGCTCAAAACTTACTAAGCATAAATTGCTTACTCCGTTTCATTGCTCCTCTGTTTTATAGATTTGGTTCTCCAGCTATCGGACTCGGGATCTTGAGGTCAAAGTCGTCCACACTATCAAAGCCCCCTTTTGGTACAATTTTGGTTGAACTTCGAAATGGCATGTATAGGACTACCCGTTTGTTGTGGGTCGTGGACCCTTTGGACTTGTATAAATTTTGGATAGCCATGCGAAAATGGCTTATATGTGTTTGAGTATAATGTTATAATCATTTGGTGTGGATATGCTTGACAAGGATTGGCCACGGGGATGGTTAATCACTTTCATAAATTGTGCTATTTATGCAAAAAGGGCTAGTTGAATCATGGAAACCATGAAATAGGTAAAGTCTACCTTAAAGGCAGATGCTGACAGCAGCAGTGATGTAGATTTGGAAAATCACTAAAAATAGTAGGAATGAAATTAAATAGTGAATAAATTATGTAAACAAACCTTGATGAATCTACTTTCATATGAGAGTAACGAAACAATCATACGGACAGTATGTTAAGAGATATTCAGGTTCTCGTGAGACAGGGCCAGAACGGTTTCTGGATTCCCTGTTCCGACTTTGGAAATTCATTATAAATTAACCAGAGATAATTAAGAGTCATACGATATATGTATAGATTCCTCTCTGAGTCTAGTTTCTATAGAAACAAACGGCATCAGTATTTAAGCTCTGTGCAGGGAGATATCCAGGTCGTAATGCGCAAATGTCAGTGTAGTCGATCCCTGTAACATGGGAGACTTTGACTAATAAACTGTACTAATTGGCCTGACCAAAAATTCTAGAAAAAAATATGTAGATGGGCATATGAGTCTAGTTTCAGGGAAAAATCACGAAACTGATTTTCGAGTTGTGAAACTCAAGATATGATTTTTAAAGCGACTAGTACGCAGATTGGCAGTGTCTGGGAAATTTTTTTATAAGGGGTTTAAAGTCTGTTAACACCTCGTGTTCGACTCCGGTGTCGGTCTCGGGTTCGGGGTGTTACAACGCATTCCCAGATGAGAATTTATTTGCTGTAGATACAACCCCTTGGTATGCGGATTTGGTTAATTATCTAGTGTGTGGAAAAATCACGTTGGGTGACACAGGCCATAAAAAAGAAAGATTTCTTGGTGAAGTAGTGAAGTATCATTGGAACAAGCCGTATTTATTCAAGGTATGCAGTGGCAACATCATTCGGTGTTGTGTTCCAGAAGAGGAGATGCTTTCAATCCTATGTACTGTCATGATGCTCCTTATGGAGGTCATTTTGGTTGCATGTGAACTGCTGCAAAGATTCTCTAATTAGGATTCTATTGGCCTTCATTATTCAAAGACGCCCAAAATTTTGTGAATCAATACGAGAGGTGTCAGTGCATTGGCTCTATATCTCGACGCAATAAAATGTTGCAGCAGCTATTTTTTTAGGTTGATTTTTTTGATGTTTGGGGTATAGATTTTATGGGACCATTTCAAAATTCATTTGGAAATCTTTATTTATTAGTATTTGCTGACTACGTCTCGAAGTGGGTTGAAGCTGTTGTAGTCCCAAAGGATGATGCAAAGATAGTGCTTAATTTTTTTCACAAGCATATACTCACCCACTTTGGCACACCAAAGACATTAATTAGTGATCAGGGTACACACTTTCATTACAACCAAGTGGTAGCCACACTGAAGAGATGTGGAGTTAATCATAGAATGGCTACTGCTTATCACATGCAAACTAATGGACAAGCCGAAGTATCGAATTGACAAATTAAAAACATTCTTGAGAAGGTTGTGAACCCTTGGAGGAAATATTGGTCTTCCAAAATGGATGACACTTTATATGCATTGTGGATAGTATATAGAACTTCATTAGAGATGTCACCATATTAATTGGTTTTCGGGAAAGCATGTCACTTGCCAGTTGAACTGGAGCACAAAGCAATGTGGGAAATTAAACAAGTGAACATGGACTATGAAGCTGCTAGAAAGAAAAGGTTGTTGGATATCACTGAATTAGAGGAAGTTAGGCAAAATGCCTATAAAAACGCTGCAATTTACAAGGAAAAGACCAAACAATGGCATGAAAAAATTATTTTGCATTGACAATTTATCGCGGGTCAACAAGTTTTATTCTTCAATTCTAGATGGAAACTGCACCCGGGTAAATTGCGCTCACGTTGGTTTGGACCTTTTGAAATTGTAAAAGCATTTCCTCATGGTGTAGCCACAATCAAAGATTTACATGATAGACACTAGTTCAAAGTGAATGGCCAGCGATTGAAACATTATTTTGGGAATATTAATGAAAAGTAGGCAGAGACCATTAAATTGTCCAAAAATCTTAATTTTTATTGAATTTATCTTTATCTTTATTTTATTTTATTTTAGTTTTTTTTTGTTCAAGCTTGTTTTATTTTTATTTATTTTATTTTATTTTTGCAGAATAATTAGGTACCATTGTCGACGCACTTGGTCTTTATTGTCAACGCAATTTGTACTATTGTACTGTCACTTATAACTCATCAAGATTGAGAGTAGGTCAGAAATTTCAGATCCCACCGTTTGATCAAAAGTCACATAGTCATCTGTTCTGTCTGAGCAGATGCAATTCTCATTGGACGTAATTATTCCCGCCAGCTTTATATCAATTAACGAAAGTCACGCCTTTCCATCTTCTTCTTTCACTCGCTATAAACCCCCATTCACTATGCCGACTGTAACACATACAAAGAGCCATTTTGATTCACTTTCTCTTACCTAAGCTCGTACCTTTAAAACTTTAAACCATCTTCACTCCACAAAACAAAAAAATATGGCAAGAACAAAAGGATCAGTTAAGAAAGCCACCAAGCTTATTGAAGAACACTCATCCTCTACAACTACAGTTCGTGAATCGGAATTTTCCATGCCAATGGAGAAAAAGGAGCCGGTGATCTTTTTAATGAAAGTGGCCAAGGACCAATTTCAAGACAACATTTTGAAGTGACATTTCCACCCAGAACAGGGCATTCTCCTTTCGCAACAGCAAGACTTGGGCAAGCAAGTCTACAAAACCATCTCTAAGCTGAAGTGGGAGACTTTCTGCACTCATCATGGAAGCTATTCTCCTTTATTGGTACGTGAGTTTTACGATAACATTTATGACTATGAGTTAGAGTTTATCTTTGTTCGAGAAGGATTAATCCCATGGGATGCTAAAAAAAGTCAATGAGTTGTACAACACTAAAGTGGATGTAGATGAACATTCCAAGTTTATTGAGGATATCACCGACGACAAAAGGGACCTATTGGTGAAGGATATATGTGTCAAAGGAGCGTTGTGGATGGGTCCACATTAAAAGAATTATACAATGTAGCGTCACTTCCTGACACTGCAAAGCAAAATCTGGTTTCATTTTGTCAACTGCACGATACTACCATCTACTCACAGTGCCACAGTCAACCTCGATAGAATGTACTTGATACATTCAATTGTTAAGGGCAGAAAGATTGATGTTTGTGCATTACTCCACCAGGAAATTGCTGACTGTGCCGCAAGGCAAAGTAAAATTTTGGTTTTCCCGTCGTCTGTGATGCTACTGTACTAGTAGAAAAGGATCGTGCCCCGTGATGATGAAAAGATCCTGGAGAATAAGGGCTCGATAAATGAAGCCTCTATTGAAATAATGACTCGTGGCAAAGATACACTAACATTGAAGGGTGAAGAGACCAGCAAAACAAGGAAAGGAAAAATCAAGACAGAAACCAAGGGAACAAACATGACTGCAAAGACATCATTGTTGCGCCAAATGAAGGATAAAGAGAAGTTGGCCAATTACATCAGCAATAAGTAGATCAGGCTTGTCACTACAATAGAGGATATAGAGAGATCACAAAATTTGTTCTACGCTTATACTAAGGCCTATAAAAACTCTATTGCAACTGCATTAAGTTAGTTAAGCCCGACCCCATTCCTAGAATTTCTAGTGTTCCCACCGATCATCTGAGATTATGAACCCTTATCCGAGGAAGATAACTTAGGGTACTGAGATAGATTGGGGGAATCCCCTACCATTATGCACGTCTCTGATAATTAGAAAGACAAGGATTCAAGGGACATTGAGGAATGTATGCGACGGATTGATAGCCTGGTCGAGGATGACTTCATTGTTGGTCAAGAGGCACCTACTATTGAAGATGAAGTTGATGTGGGAGAGGAGGAAGTCCGTGTTGTAGTTGTGAACAAGAAGGTCGAGGAAGAAAATACTGAGAAAGAATCTGCTGATAACATTTTCAATGCCTTTGAGATTGTGGGTGCAACTACTGATAATCTAGAGTGAGATAGAGCTAGACTGGTGAAAGTTGCAGAGGTAACCAGTGAGAAGCACCATATCTCATTGGCGATAGTGGTCTATACCGGACCACTCAAGGTTACCCCTCCTGCACAGGAAGCATCTGGTGATGCTAGGGCAGCACCGAAAACTAAGGACCGATCCGAAGACCGTGCGAAGCCCAAAAAAAGAAGAGAAAATGCTCTAAAGACAAAGTGCAAGTAGGAGCAGAAATATAGGAGGAAGAAGAAACATCGTCCAACCACATTGATGGCCGAGGAAAACTGAGTTAGTTTATTTTAAGTTTTTGATGTAGTATTCATGCATTGCATGTAGCTATAATGTTCATTTTGTTAGTGCACATTATCATTGCATTTGTATTGTCATCGCATTTTAATGTTAGTGCATTGGGGAGAATGTTAGAGTATGCCCAAAGATCAATCATGGGATGGTTGTAATAACATACTTGATTTATCATGTTTATTAATATAAGGCGTTACCATTATTATTTCAGTTTCTTTTCTGTGTGTATAAATAAACTGTTTTATAATAATGTCCTAAGAATAATATAATTATTCTTAAAAGATCCTTAGTCAAGTATTATTGTTTGATAGGAAAACGATAATGCATTAAGACTAACATGTAGTTGATTGATGATAAAGAGTTATCATTGATATGGAATGTCAGAATCGAAGGCATGAATATGTGTGTTAGAAAACAACATATTGGATTGACACATTATGAGTATGTTTCCTGGATTATTATGTAATTGTCACGACATTACTCATAGTGATTAATATGTATATGATCCTCAGACTTGAGATCATCATAATCCCAACATCGTGAGTAGTATATTTTGATACAGTCAAACGTACACCGTAACTGGTTGTTCTATAAAGGCTGATGTTGGATATACCACAATCGATGTAGAGGGATATGGTTGGTCGATATAGAATAAGTCCCTCCTACATAATGGGAGTAATATCTTGGGCCACTTGATTAAGTGAGACTAGAAATGCATGGCCATGCTCAAATAAGTTGATATGAGATGTCATACTTATTTGTATATTGTAGTCTGCTTAAGGTATCAAGGAACATGGAATGAACTATAGAAGTGTGACTATTCCATGACTTGTGTCCAATCCAGAGATAAAGGACTTAAGGATTATTGCATAAAAGGTTAATCATAAAAAAAAGGTTATGTCGAATCATGATCTCTTGTGACTTAGGTAGCAATGATGCATTGCTAGATGCCACTCATTGTTTGTAACACTGGAATCGTTATAATATTACTGCTAACGTTACAGGAACCTACAGGGTCACACCCTATAGTTGAAATGAACGGAATAAACCATAGTTGGTATTATTTTTGGGTTTCGCTTGAATTAAATTAATTATAGAATTAATTTAATTCGGTAATCAAATTTCCAACACATTATGTACAAGTTTGTTGTACGCATAATGAGGACAAGAATTTGGTTAGCATATGAATTCAAATAAATATATGGTTTACCGAAATTATATTACAATTAATGTAATTATAATTTTCGATTTAAAATATTATTATATTTATTTAATTCTTAAAAACCCTAAAATAATAGGATATAAGAATCTTTGTTTTTCTTTGTTTTTGGTCTAGCAGCCGTCAAAGAAAAATTACTTTCAAAACCGTTTTGGGGATTTCTTCCGTTCGTAGTCAACTGGGTGGATTACGCAGAGGTCGGAGTCTCGATAGATTGCGGCTTGGTTCGATAGATCAGACTACACATTGTTGAGAAGTTGCTGTCTACTCAGAACAAACATTAGGTAATTTTGTAACCCTTTTCACCCCGATTCGTTCCTCACACATGGATCCGTGGTTAGGGTCGTCGATTATTAAATTTTTCCGCTGCACCGTAGGGGTACCGGTGATCCAACAGAAAATTCAATCTTTAAGTTTGGGGGAATGCATATGGGGTTTATTTTGAGTTTAATAAAGCATGTATGGTTTATTTGTGGTTAACGCAAATGTGTTCAAAAATTTTTGGTACATTTGATGCTTAATTCTTGAATCATGCAAATTATCGATGAATGAGTTGGATAAATTTGACTGAATGCTGTATCTTCAATTCTTTGATGAATGATTTAGGTTACATTAGTAATGGATGACTACTTCCAGTCCTTGAATCTTGAACGAATCTACCTTTTACAACTCCTTATATATATATAAGAGACACTACAAAGTGGGTGTATTGTGAAATGTTAAATAGGGAACACTCCAATGCAAGCGTTAGAAAAATGAATCTGGCCAAAGGCTGTCACTGCATGAGTGTGTGTCAGCTCAATTACGTACTCCCTGAGGTTTAATTCACTCCATCGTTTCTTCTCAGGACCAAGGGTACAGTAATGGAATGATATCCCTTATTCACAAAAAAATGAGACATATATTGTATAATAAATGTTGTATTGGTAGATAGAATTTAGGATTTAAAGCATGATGCTGATTTTGATGAAGTTGTAATCTTATTCATTCATACATATGTATTGTGGATGTAATATTCTGTCATTTGAATGTGACTCATTCATTGGGACTTTAGGTGATTCAAGTTGCTAGAATAATCATTTGCCTTAGTGAATTCTTGTGTAGCCTTGCCAGTTTCTGTTTTACCTGAGGACAAGTAAAAACTCAAGTTTAGAGGTGTGATAGTATTAGAAAGAACAAATTTTTTTCTCCTTACTTGTTCATTAATTTATCCCCATTTAGATATTTTTAGCACATATTTTAGCATTTTCAATTTAGTAAATTGCATTTTATAACTCAGTGGATCTTAGCCGATTTATCTTTAATTTTGTCATGTTTTGGTACCAATGTCGCTGCATGAGTATTTTTAGAATGCACCCAAAATTGTTGCCGCACCTAACAACTGTTCGGATAAGAACAAAAATGTGTGCGCTGTCCAGTCTAGTATAACCAACTTGTACGTACAGAGGCAGCATGATGAAAGGACACCTGGGCCATTTGGGAAGAATATAAATATTCACGTGAAAAGAAAAAAAAGAGGCTTTTTTCGGAGTATTATCTTCTTCAATCTATCTTTTGAAGCTTTTGGCTATGGCGGCTTAAGCCTTGTACAGGTGAACCGACGTGAAAGGGATGTAACTTAGCTCTTGGCGAGGAGCCCTGAGTGCAACACAAGAGGGAGTTGAGAGATCAAGTCATGATTTTCTAGGAATAGTACTCTCGACTTGTTATTTTATATTTATTTTCTAAATGATGGTGATTACTTTTTATTTCATCTTTGTACGAAAGTACACATGATTTCTGGGTTCAATGTTATTTTATTCAATCTTTTATCTACTGTTTAATCTTTGGGTCTGAATGTTTTTAGCATAGAAGTGTTATTGCAGTCACTGACACTGGAAAGTGCAGCAACAGTTCAGGCTAACAAGCATTACAGGGGAAGTTGCTTGATGATTAGAGGAATTTAATCCACTTGTTCTTAATAGTGTTCCATTGCCATCATACGAAAATGTGGCTAATGTGCATGTCTAAGTCTTAGATTCAATATGGAATTTAAGCTTGGTAAGATAATCATTGCAATTTAATGCATCGACAATTACCTATCCTTTTATACCTTGTGAGCACTTAGTATTTTGTACAATATTCACGTTGGGGATCGCAATTTATCTTTATCCTATTTTATCTTATTGTTTTCAAGTATTGCTTCGACAAGTACACTCATAATTTATCTCGTTCCTATCTATTTATTGCACTACATTGATCAACAAAAGACAACCATCCTCGTAGGATCGATATCCGACAGACTAGTATCTATTTACTATACTTACATTGACAGCATACGCTTGCACATTATTTTTGTGACATTAAACAACCGATCACTTGTCATGGGTGATGGCAATATTCTCGTATATGATTGAAGATTCTTTAGAGGTTTTTATGGATGATTTCTTAGTCTATGGGAATGATTTTGATCATTGCGTTGACAATTTGGATAAAGTATTGTAGCGATGTGAAGACTCACATCTTGTTTTGAATTGGGAAAAATGCAATTTCATGGAAACTGAAGGCATTGTGTTAGGCCATCGCATCTCTAATCAAGGAATTGAAGTAGACAAAGATAAAGTGGAAATCATTGAGAAATTACCTCCATCGACAAATGTGAAAGGTATTCATAGTTTTCTTAGGCATGCGGGGTTTTACCGAAGATTTATTAGAGGTTTCTCGAAATTTCAAAGCCCTTATGCACATTGATGGAATAGAATCAAAAATTACTCTTTGACGATATATGTTTGGAGGCATTCATTCAATTAAAGACGCAGCTAGTAAATGCACCCATTGTCATTGCACCAGATTTGTCTAAACCTTTTGAAGTTATGTGTGATATGAGCGACTTTACTGTGGGTGCTGTTCTACGACAACGTAAGGGAAAAATATTTCACGCCATCTATTATGCTAGCAAAACTCTTACAGAGACTCAAATAAACTATACCACTACAAAGAAAAAAATTTTTGCTGTAGTCTTTACTTTCGACAAGTTTCATTCTTATCTTGTCGGTGCAAAGGTTACTGTATATACTGATCACTCGGCGTTGAGATATCATTTTGCGAAGAAGGATGCAAACCCAATATTGATATGCTGGATCTTTCTGTTGCAAGAATTTGACATTGGGATAAAAGACTGTAAGGGTTCAGGGAATCAAGTTGTAGACCATCTATCTCAATTGGAAATTGGCAGCGAAGATGGAAACATACTTCAAATTGTTGACGCATTCCTAGATGAAAATTTATTTGTTGTAGATGCAACCACTTGGTATGCAGATCTGGTTAAGTATCTAGTGTGTGGAAAACTCTCATTGGGTGTCACAAGACATAAAAAAGAAAGATTTCTTCGTCAAGTAGTGAAGTATCATTGGAACAAATCATATTTATTTAAGGTATGCAATGACAACATTATTTGGCGTTGTGTTCCGAAAGAGGAAACGCTTTCAATCCTGAAGCACTATCATGATGCTCCTTATGGAGGTCATTTCGGTGGCATGTGCACTGCTGCTAAGGTTCTCCAATCACGATTCTACTAGCCTTCATTATTCAAAGACACTCATAATTTTGTGAATCAATGCGATAGGTGTCAACGCACTGGTTCTATATCTTGACGCAATGAAATGTTGCAGCAGCCAATTATGAAGGTTGAATTGTTCGATGTTTAGGGTATGGATTTTATGGGACCATTTCCAAGTTCATTTGGAAACCTTTATATATTAGTAGCTGTTGACTACGTCTCGAAGTGGGTTGAAGGTGTTGCAGTCCTAAAGGTTGATGCAAAGACAGTGCTTAAATTTTTTCACAAGCATATATCCACCCGCTTTGGCACACCAAAGGCATTGATTAGTGATCAAGGTACACACTTTCAGTGCAACCAAGTGGCAGCCGAACTAAAGAGATATGGAGTTAATCATAGGATGGCTACTACTTATCATCCGCAAACTAATGGACAAGCCGAAGTATCGAATCGACAAATTAAAAACATTCTTAAGAAGGTTGTGGACCCTTCGAGGAAAGATTGGTCTTTCAGATTGGATGACATTTTATGGGAATTGTGGACAACATACAAAACTCCATAAGGGATGTCACCATATTAATTGGTTTTTTGGAAAGCATGTTAGTTGCCAATTGAATTAGAATACAAAGGAATGTGGGCAATTAAACAAGTGAACATGGACTATGAAGCTGCTGGAAAGAAAAGGCTGTTGGATATCACTGAACTAGAGGAGATTAGGTGAAATGCCTATGACAACGCTACAATTTACAAGGAAAAGACCAAACGGTGGCATGATAGAATTTTTTTGGAGCGACAATTTATCGCGGGTCAACAAGTTTATTCTTCAATTCTAGACTGAAACTGCACCAAGGTAAATTGCGCTCACGTTGGTTTGGACCTTTCGAAGTTTTCAATATATTTCCTCATGGTGCAGTCACAATTAGAGATTTAAATGATGGACACCAATTCAAAGTGACTGGACGACGTTTGAAACACTTTTTTGGGAATATTAATCAAAACCAGGCAAAGACCATTAAATTGGTCAAATATTTTAGTTTTTATTGAATTTATCTTTATGTTATTGTATTTTAATTTTTTTATTCAAGCTTGTTTTATTTAATTTAATTTATTTTATTTTATTTGTTGCAGAATAATTAGGTACTATTGTCGACGCACTTGAGCTTTATTGTCAATGTAGTTCGTACTATTGTACTGTCACTTTTGACTCAGCAAGAATGAGGGCATAATAGAAATTTCAAATCCCACCGTTTAATCAAAAGTCATCTAGCTGTCTGATCTGTCTAAGCAGGCACAATTCTCATTGGATGTAATTATTCTCTCCAGCTTTATTTCCCTTTGGAAAATCACGCATTTCTATATTCTTTTACTCACTATAAACCCCTTTTCACTGTGCCGACTGTGAAACACCCAAGCAATAATTTTTATTCAATTTCTCTTTCCCAAGTTTGTACTTTTACACCTTTAAACCATCTTCACTTCACAAAACAAACAAAATATGGTAAGAAATTTTTTTATCGTGCCCCGTGATGATGAAGAGGTCTTGAAAAATAATGGCCCGATTAATGAAACGTCTATTGAAAGAATGACTCTTGGCAAAGAGACGCCGAAAATGAAGGAGGCAGAGACCACAAGACAAGGAAGGCAAAACCAAAGAAAAAAGCAAGGGAACAAACTTGACTGCAAAAACATCATTATTGCGCGAAATGAAGGATATCGAGAAGTTGGCCAATACCATCAACATTAGGCAGAGCAGGCTTGTCGCTATGATAGAGGATATGGACAGATCACAAATTTTTTTTCTACGCTTATACCAGGGGGCCTATAACAATTCTATTGTAGCCACATTACATTAATTAATCCCAACCCCAATCCCAGAATTTCTAGAGTTCCCACTGATTATCTGAGAGTATGAACCCTCCTCCAATGAAGATGACCTAGAGGATTGAGATAGATCGGTAGAATCCTCTCCATTGTGTACGTCTCTGATGTTGAGAAAGAAGGTGACTAAAGGGACTTTGAGGAGTGTATACAAGGGATTGATAGCTTGGTAAAGGGTGAGTCATTGTTGGTCAAGGGGCGTCTGCTGTTGAGGAGGAAGTTGTTGTGGAAGAGGAGGACGTCCATGTTGAAGTTGTGAATGAGAAGGTCGAGGAAGAAAATACTGAGACAGAAGCTACTGAGAAAGAATCTATTGAGGACATTGTCAATGCATCCGAGTTTGTGGATGCAACTATTGATAATTTGGAGCAAGATGAATCCAGACTGGTGGAAGCTATAGAGGTAACAAATGAGGAGCACCACAACTTGTTGGCTATAGTGGTATATACTGGACCACTCAAGGTGACCCCTCCTACACAAAAAGCAGTCGATGATGCTGGGGCAGTGCCGAAAACTAAGGAGCGACCCGAAGACCGTTTGAAGCCCAAAGAAAAGAAGAGAAAGCTCTTTAAAAACAAAAAGCGCAAGAAATAGGAGAAAAAGAGGAGGAAGAAGAAACATCGTGTAGCCACATTGATGGCCGAGGAAAACTCAGTTAGTTTATTTTAAGTTTTAGCTGAGGTATTCATGCATTACTTGTAGCTGTAATTTTCATTTTGTTAGTGAACATTGTCATTGCATTGTTATTGTCATCACATTTTAATCTTAGTGCATTTGGGACAATGCAAACTTTAAGTTTGGGGGAATGCATATGGGGATTGGAAATGCACCCACATTTCAATTTTTTTTAATATTAATGAAGCATGCAAGGTTTATTTGTGGTTAATGCAAATATGGACAAAAGTTTTGTTACATTCGATGCTTAATTTTTGAATCATGTGAACTATCAATGTATGAGTTGGATAAATTTGACTAAATGTTGTATCTTCAATTCTTTGATGAATGATTTAGGCTGCATTAGTAATGGATGACTAGTAGCATTCCTTAAATCTTGAATGAATCTACCTTTTACAGCTACTCATATGTATATATAGTTATGAATAAGAGACACTCCAAAGTGGGCGTATTATGAAATGTTACAAAAATGAATCTAGCCAAAGGCTACCGCTGCATGAGTGTGTGTCAGTAAAATTACGAACTCCATAGGGGTTTGTTGCACTCCATCGTTACTTCTCAAGAACGAGGGTACAACAATTCAATGATATCCCTTGTACAAAAAAACATATATTGAACAATAAATGTTGTATTGGTAGATAGAATTTAGGATTCAAAGCATGATGTTGGTTTTGATGAAGATGTAATCTTATTCATTCATACTTATGTATTGTCGATGCAATATTCTGTCATCTGAATCTGAATGTGAATCATTCACTGGGATTTTAGGTGATTCAGGTTGCTAGAATGATCATTTACCTTAGTGAATTCTTGTGTAGCCTTGCCAGTTTCTATTTTACTTGAGGAAAAGTAAAAACTCAAGTTTGGGGGTGTTATAGTACTAGAAAGAACATATGTTTTCTCCCTACTTATTGATTAATTTGTTCCCATTTAGTTATCTTTAGCACATATTTTAGTATTTTCAGTTTAATAATTTACATTTTATGACTCAATGGATCTTAGCTTATTTACCCTTAATTTTGTCATATTTTGGTACTGATGTTGCTTCATGAGTAATTTCATATTGCGCCCAAAATTTTTGCCGCACCTGAAAACAGTCCGGATAGGAACAAAAATGCGTGACCTGTCCAGTTTGGTACAACTAACTTGTACATACATAGGCAACATGATTCTGATGAAAGGACACCTGGGCTATTTGGGGAAAGATATAAATATTCACATAAAAAGAAAAAAAAGGAGAGAGAGAGCTTTTTGGATCATCTTCTTCAACCTACTCTTTAAAGCTTTCAGCTATGGAAGCTTATGTCTTCTACAGGTGAACCGACATGAAAGGGATGCAGACCAGATCTTAACGAGGAGCTCTAAGTGTGACACAAGAAGGAATAAAGAGATTCAAGTCGAGTTGTCTAGGAATAGTATTCTCCACTTGTTTCTTTTATTATTGTTTTCTAAATTCTGGTGATTACTTTCTATTTTATGTTAGTATGGAAGTACACATGATTTCTATGGTACATGTTATTTTATTCAATCTTGCTTCTACTATTTAATCTTTAGGTTTGAATATTTTTAGCACGGAAGTGTTATTGCAGTCATTGACACTAGAAGGTGTAGCGATAGTTCAAGTTAACAAGCATGACAGTGGAAGTTGCTTGAGGATTAGAGAAATTTAATCTACATGTTCTTAATAGTGTTCAATTGCTATCATCGGAAGGTGTGGCTAATGTGCATTTTTAAGTATTTGATTAAATATAGAAGTTAAGCTTGGTAATATACTCATTGCAATTTAATGCATTGACAATCACATATCCTTTTATACCTTGTGAGCACTCAACATTTTGTTGAATATTCACGTTGGGTATCCTAGTTTATCATTATCATATTTTATCTTGTTTTTTTCAAGTTATTGTTTCGACAACTACTCTCACAATTTATCTCATTTCTATCAATTTATTGCGCTGACATTGATAGACAAAAGACAAACATCCTTGTGGGATCGATATCCGACAGACTCATATCTATCTACTATACTTGCATTGGCAGTGTACGCTTGCACATTATTACTGTGACATTAAAAAACGGATCACCAAATAATCCACTAACTTGCATGGATATTTGCATCAATACATACTATATAATATACTTACCAAAACACAACCATTTGGTACCAAAATGCCATTCTATAATTAGCATCAATAGTCATATAAGCTATTCAAACAAAGTACCAATTCTCAAAAAGTCACAAGCCATTTATATTATGCATATTCATATATCATTTCATCTTCCATCATTCAACCATATTAAGTCATTCATCAACCATTTTAAGGCTAATTATATACATACCAAAGTATACCATTTCACCAACAAAAATGCCAAAACACAAGCCAAGCAAAATAGCCATTTCAACAATAAAAACACATGGCCAACATTAGCCAAAATACCTATACATGTCATTATAACCGAAATTAAACATCCGAAAGTACCAAAAGAGCCGATGGATGGTGTGATATAGCTCTAACAAGCTTCTAACCAAAACAAGCTTCCAACTCGAACAAGCTTTCGATTCACTAAAAACACTTAAACTAACACAGAGTAAGCATTTAAGCTTAGTAAGTTCATATAACATAGAATATAACTTACTATTTAGTCATATAATAGGTAAGTAAACCAAACATATCCCAAAAAAATTTGGTCAAATGCCTAAGCACATATTCACCAACCATGTTAACCATGTAAACACATATATAAGCTAATAAACATGGGTGAATACAACAATTGATCAAGTTCCAAATACATATATCAACCAATTCAAGTTTCCATATACCATGTAACAACATTTCCATATAATTCATGTATATACCTGTAATAGTTCGTATCAAACTCTTATCATTTCATATCAGAACATTGCCCATTAAACCATTTAGAATATCATTGGATACCTGGGATAGCTCACACATAGTGTGCTAGCTCATATAATTGTAATCCATCAACTCATGTACATATATGCTCATACGAGCTGTGAACCGGTATGCTCACTTGAGCTGTAGATCAGTATGCTCTCACAAGCTATAAATCGATATGCTTACAAGAGCTGTAGGTCAAAACATAGCTATGCGATGCTGCTCACACGAGCTGTGGAGTATCCGCAACACATGTAGGACCTCAGCCATCGGTAGGAAGTTTAGGACCAGTACCCAAATCATGTAAACCCTAATGATATGTCATTTGTATCCTACGGATTCCTAAGGTTCAAACGGGGTTCGGTAGTAGTACATCATTGGATATGCAACTATGTATACATATAACAATTTTACAACTCATGCACATTTCAAAATAAAATATATAACCAAAATTTAATCACACGAACTTACCTTGACAAGTATACGTAAATATTGAGGCAATTAATCCTAGACATTCTCTTTGTCTCGATCTAACTCTATACAAGGTCTGACTTGATCTATATGGATAAATTTAACTCAATTTAATTTATAACTCATTCAATTTAGCCCAAAATCATATTTGGAAAATTACCATTTTGCCCTTATACTTTTAATTCTTTGCAATTTTGTCCTTAGCTCAAAAAAATGGAAATTTATGCAATTTCACCACAACCCACTATAGAAAAAATCAATTAGGTCCTTAGCAAGCCCTATATTTTATTTATTTCATAATTTCACCATGTAAAATTTTATATATTTCAATTTAATCCTTATTTGACATTTTCATCAAAAATCACTTAACAAAAGTTGTTTCTCTAATAAAAACTATCCATTTTCTTCCATAAATCATCAAAACACATGCATGTTCAACAATGGCAAAACCCTAATAGTTTAACAGTTCTACAAATTAGTCCCCGAGCTAGCTAGATTAAGCTACAACGATCTCAAAAACATAAAAATAATTAAAAACGGGACAAAAATTCATACCAATTTAGCAACAATGAATATGGTCAAATCACTAGCTTAGAAGAATAAGAGATTTCAGTGGTGGCTTGATGAGTGAAGAAGATGGATGCCTTTTTCTTATTTTAATTATCATTTAATTACCAAATTACAATTATAACCTTTAAAAACTTTAAATTTTACACAAATTCCAAGCCATCACATTCCACTATCTGCATTAGTCATCTAATTACCATATAAGGACTCTTACTTTAAGGTTCTATAGCTATTTAATATATTTAGCTACTAGAACTCAACTTTTGCACTTTACGTCATTTAGTCTTTTTTTATCAAATTGAGCATGTAAACGATAAAATTTTTTAACGAAATTTTTATACGGTACTATTAACATGCTATAGGCAATTAAATAATAATAAAATAAATTTTTTGACCTTAGATTTATGGTCTCAAAACCACTATTCTGATTTCACTGAAAACGGGCTATTACAACTCTCCTCCTAAAGGGATTTTCGTCCCCGAAAATCTGACCAGAAAAGAGGTTCAAATATTGCTTTCTCATACCTTCCTTGGGTTTCTAGGTGGCTTCTTCTATTTCGTGTTTCTGCCAGAGAACTTTTATTAAAGTTATGTTCTTGTTTTCCAATTCTTTTACCTCTCGTGCTAGAATTCTGATCGGTTCTTGACTATATGACATATCAGGTTGAATCTCAACATCCGTCGAGAATATAACATTTGAAGGGTTAGATCGGTATCGTCGTAACATAGACATGTGACAGACATTATGAATCATTTCTAGTTTTGATAGTAAAGCTAATCGATACGTAACAAGTCTGATTCTTTCAATAATCTCATATGGCCCGATAAATCGCAGACTTAGCTTCCCTTTGCGACCAAACCAAAGAACTTTCTTCCAAGGTGATACTTCCAAAAGGACTCTATGTCTGACTTCAAATTTTATGTCTTTACTCTTAAGATCCGCATATGATTTCTGATGATCTGGAGCTGCTTTCAAACTATCTCGGATCACTTTTACTTTTTCTTCAGTCTCACGAATCAAATCAACCCCGTGTATCTTTTTCTCACTGAGTTCAGTCCAATATAATGGAGTTCGGCATTTATGACCGTACAAAGCCTTGTACGGTGCCATTTTTATGCTCGACTGAAAACTATTATTATACGCAAATTCAACCAATGGTAGATATTTCTCCTAGTTGCCTTCAAACTCTAATACATAGCAACGAAGTATATCTTCGAGAATCTAAATTACTCGTTCGAATTTACCATCAGTCTGAGGGTTAAATGTAGTGCTAAAATGAAACCGCGTACCAAGAGTTTCCTGTAACTTCCCCCAAAATCCCAATTTAAACCATGGATCTCTATCTGAAATAATAGAAACTGGTACCCTGTGTAATCTAACAATCTCAAAAATATATAACTCATCTAACCTATCAAGGGAGTAATCTGTACATACCAAAATAAATTGTGTTGACTTCGTCAATCAATCAACAACAACCCAAATGGCATCTTTCTTTCTCAGAGATAGGGGTAAACCCAATACGAAATCCATAATAACTCGATCCCATTTCCACTCCGGTATCATCACTAGCTGTTATAGTCCAGAAGGCACCTGACGTTCAAATTTAACTTGCTGACATAGTAGACATTTAGATACAAAGTCAGAAATCTCGCATTTCATTCCCAGCCACTAGTACATCTGTTTCGAATCACTATACATCTTATTACTTCTCGAATGAACAGATAAGCTACCACTATGATCTTCATGTAATAACCTTTGAATAAGCTTAATGTTCTTCGATACACAAATTTTACCTCTGAATAATAAAAAACCATTAGATCCTATTTGATATTATGAATCAGAATTCGACTCACACTGTGCCTGTTTAGCTAGCAACTCATCATCACATTTTTTAGCTTCACAAATCTACTGTAAAACAATGGTCTAGCTTTCAACTTGGCCAAGATCGAGCCATCATCAGATAATATCAGTCACGTATTCATCGTTTACAAAGCAAACAAGGACATTCTACTCAAAGCATCAGCAATTACATTTGTTTTTCCCGGATGATAATCAATGATCAACTCATAATCTTTTAAAAATTTTAGCCATCTATGCTGTATCAAATTCAAATCTTTTTTGCGACATTAGATACTTCAAACTCTTATGATCGGTAAATATATGACATTTTTCACTGAACAAATGGTGTCCGTACCTGGTTCTGAATATAGTTTTCAGTACATCCTAATCTTTCAATCGTAGCTGATAATAACTAGAACAAAGATCAATCTTCAAGAATACTGTGCCACCTTTCAACTGGTCGAACAGATCGTCAATTCGAGGTAGTGGATACTTGTTCAATATTGTAACTTTGTTAAGCTGACGGTAATCAATACATAATGTCATTGATTCATCCTTTATCTTAATGAATAGAACCTGTGCACCCCAAGGTGAGAAACTAGGTCGAGCAAAACCCCTATCTATCAACTCTTCTAGTTGTGCTTTCAACTATTTTAACTCAATAAGAGCCATTCTATAAGGTGCTATCGATATCAGTAATGTCCCCGGTACCAGTTCAATAGCAAAATCAACTTTTTTGATCGACGGTAATATAGATAACTCCTCTGGAAACACATCAAGATACTTGCAAACTAGTGGCACTTACTCAAGCTTCGATTCAGACACTTTAGAGTCTAGTACATAAGCAAGGTAAGCATTACAACCTTTTCACACACATTTCTGCACTAACATAGGTGAAATAACAATAGGTAGCCCACTCACACTACCTGATTCAACACAAAGCATCTCACTGTTCTGACATTTCAAAACAGTAAGCATTTTTCTACAGTTTACAACAGCGTCATGTAAAGTTAGTCAATCCATGCCCAAAATCACATCAAATTCATCAAACAGTAATAGCATCAAATCAGCCAAAAAATTGTAACCTCAAGTCATCGAAGGACAATTCTTGCAAACTTTATCAACTAGCACATATTGACCTAGGAGGTTTGACACTTTAACCACGAAGTTAGTGGACTCAACAGTTAAATTCTTATTAGTTACTAAACTAGTTCATACATAAGAATGAGTTGGTCCCAGATCAATCAAACCAGTAACATCAGTATCAAAAATAGAGAAAGTACTGGTAATAACATTTGGCGCAGAAGCATCCTCTTGTACGCGACTAGCATAAGCCCTAGCTAGTGCTCGTGCCTTGGATCTCACGGTTTGTTACACCATGGCTACCACTCACATTTCCAGGATTACGAGGTGGTCTACCTCTCATAGTAGTATTGCTCGGCCTCGTAGTCTGAACTTTTTCTTTCTTGAATTTCTCTGGGAAATCTCTAAGATAGTGGTCTAAGGAACCACACCTGAAACACGCTATGTTCTTTAATTGGCACTCACCATAATGTGGTCTTTTACAGTGCTTGTACTCTGGCCAAACATCTCTAACTCTACCCGTACTTGCTATAGATGTAGCCTGAGGTTTAGGACTCAAACACCGGTTGCCTCTATCTCTACTGAAGTACCCCACTGAAGTTGTAGAATGGTTGTGATTTTCTTTTGATATCTTTGATGCCGACTGATATGGCTTCCCAGTTGATCTCTTTCTCGAGTCTCTAACTTCAAAATCATCATGCCTTTTCTCTTTACTCAGCTTTTCGGCTTTATGTGCTCAGTCAACCAATACAACGAATTCTTTCAATTTAACAATTCCAACTAGTAGCTTTATATCTTCATTTAACCCTTCTTCAAATCTTTTACACGTAGCAATCTCGGTTAGAATACATTCTCAGGCATATTTACTCAGTCTGAAAAATTCTCGCTCGTACTCTATTATAGACGTACGACCCTATTTGAGCTCGAGAAATTCTTTACGTTTTTTATCTAGAAACCTTTAACTAATATATTTCTTTTGGAACTCGATTTGAAAGAATTCCCAAGTGACCCGCTCATTTGGTACTACTGAAATCAACGTGTTCCACCACTGGTAAGCTGAATCTTTCAATAATGATACCGTACACTTGACACACTCTGCCGGTGAACAAGACAATTCATTAGAAACTCTGATTGTATTCTCTAACCAGAATTCAACTCTCTCAGGACCATCTTCAGCAATAACTCAAAATTTTTCAACCCCATATTTACGGATCTTATCAACAGGTGGCTTACTAACTCATAAAGGTTCCATACCTTGAGGAATAACGGGAATCGATTGGGGAGCAGGAGAGGGTAGAGGTTGTTGAGCAATCGGGTTTGTCCATACGAACTCAGTAAACTATTCATTCATCAATTGGAAGAAGGCTTCCTTAGCCTCTCCTTCCCGACCCTCAGATATAGGCCTTGTACCACTCAATGCTACTCCGTGAATGGAGGCTTAAGTGTTACTCTCTACTTCATCAGTGTTAGCTCAGTTGGATGTCATTACTATATGAAAACGTATTCTAAAACGGTCAGGAGAATCACACTATCACAGTTTATATAATGGCATGTATAGCTAGATTCGCATACGCTATGTTCAGTCTGAGAATCGACTAAACCGTAGCTTTGATACCAATAAATGTAACACCCCGAACCCGTATTCGTCACTGAAATTGGGTTACGAAGCATTATCGGAGTTTATAATTCAAACGGATAGAAATTTCAAACATTTCATATCATAGCAATAAACATATTAAAACCAAGTCAAAACATACATATTATCCCTTACACGAGCCCTCGAGGCCCTAAATATGCGTTAGAAACAAGTAGGGGATCACTAGGATACTTAGAGAATTTTTCAGAAAATAATGAAAATTTTCAACACTACAGGGGTTACACGGCCGTGTGGCCAAGCCGTGTGACTCACACGGGCAAGAGACAACCCCGTGTCTCAAGCTATGTGGATATTTGAAATAGGGAAACACGACTGTGTCCTAACCCGTGTAACTCACTGACTTCGGTCACACGGCCAAGCCATACGCCTGTGTGTCAGGCCATGTACCCTTCAAAATAACCACACACGCCCATGTCACTACGGTAAAATAGGTTTTTAGTCGCATTTTTAGTAGTGTTTAGATAAAAAAACGCCACTATAGATCGAACATTAGCGGCGTTTTTTGAAAAACACTGCTATATATTGAGCATTAGCGGCGCTTTTTGAAAAACACCGCAAAAAAATTAAGAACAACGCCGTCGTTTTATGTTGAGCTTTAGTGGTATTAGAGGCACTTTTTGAAAAACGCGGCAAAAAAATTCAGCACAACGCCGCCGTTTTATGTTAAGCTTTAGTGGCATTAGCGGTGCTTTTTGAAAAATGTCGCTATAGGTCGAGTATTAGCGGCGCTTCTTGAAAAACGCCACTATAGATTAATCATTAGTGGTGCTTTTTAAAAAACGCCACAAAAAATTCAATAAGACGCTGTGTTGAGCTTTAGTGGCGTTAGCGACACTTTTTGTAAAACGCCGCTATAGATTGTGCTTTAGCGGCGCTTTATCAAAAACACCGCAAAAAACATTTTATCTGTCTATTTATTATTTAACTGTTTTATTTATATTAATTAAAATACAATTTATTTTTAATTGAATATTTAAATTCTTCAGAAAAAAAATGACATGTAGAAAAAATTTGACTGATGGTTTTTTAATTTATATATTAAATAATTTCTTATGTAATCGTAAAAGAGATAGTATTAATTTTAAAATATTGAATTAATTATTATTATAGTTTAGGGTTTATGGTTTAGGGTATAAGGTTTAGGGTTTAAGGTTTAAGGTTTAAGAGTTACTATTTTAAGGTTTATGGATTATGGGTTTAGGGATTATGGTTTATAGTTTATGGTTTAAGGGTTGGGGTTTAAAGTTTAGGGGTTAGAAGTTAAGGGTTAGGGGTTAGGGGTTTAGGGTTTAGATTAATTAATGTTTTTTTAATTTATATATTAAATAATTTCTTATATAATTGTAAAAGAGATAATTTTAATTTTAATATATTAAAATTATGATTATAGTTTAAATTATTTAAGAGAGAATAGATAAACTTTATATATATTAAATGGTTTAGGATTTAAAATAAGAAATATTATGTATTTAAAATGTTTTAATTAAAAAAATTTATATGTTAAAATAATAAAGTAAAAACAAAAGAAAGCCAATGTGATCTTTTTCATTTTCCATGCTTATCAACTGAAACTTCCATGGTTGAAGCTTAAGAACTTCCGATTGAGCTTTATTCTAATTAATTTTTCATCCGTTTCTAATTCGAGATAGTTGCAATTAGGTCTGAAGTTAGCATATAACTTCTTATCCCGCAAAACTTGCAACACTAATCTCAAGTGTTCAGCATGTTCGATCTCATCTCTTGAATAGACCAAGATGTCATTAATGAACACAACTATGAACCGATCCAAATATGGTCTGAAGATCCGATTCATCAAATCCATAAATACCGCAGGGGCATTAGTGAGCCCAAACGGCATCACTAAGAACTCGTAGTGACCGTACCTCGTTCTGAAAGCAGTTTTGGGTATGTCCGAATCTCGAATTCGCAACTGATAATAGCCCGATCTCAAATCTATTTTTGAGAACACTGAGGCTCCCTTCAGTTGGTCGAACAAATCATCGATGCGCGGCAACGGATATTTGTTCTTTATCGTCACTTTATTCAGTTGACGATAGTCAATGCACAACCTCATGGTTCCGTCCTTCTTTTTCACGAACAATACTGGTGCACCCCAAGGTGAGAAACTTGGTCGAGCAAAACCTCTATCCGTCAATTCTTGCAACTGAGATTTTAACTCTTTTAACTCGGTTGGTGCCATACGATACGGAGCTATCGAAATCGGCGTAGTCCCAGGTACAAGCTCAATACCAAACTCTACCTCCCGAACAGGTGGTAAACCCGGTAATTCTTCAGGAAAAACATCCGGGTATTCACAAACCACCCGCACAGATTCGGGTTTCTTTTCTAATTCTTTATCATCAAGTACATACGCAAGGTATGCTTCGCACCCTTTTCTTACATATTTCTGGGCCAACATTGCTGATATTACAGCTGGCAACCCCTCCAAATCCGTAGACTCAACTCGGATTACCTCGTTATTTCCGCACCTCAAATCAATAGTCTTGCTTTTGCAATTCACAACCGCATCATGCGCGGTCAGTCAATCCAAACCAAGAATAACATCAAATTCATCAAACGGCAAAAGCATCAAGTCCGCCGGAAAACAAGAACCTCGAATTACTAGGGGACATCTCTTACACACTTTGTCGACAAGCACGTAACGACCCAAGGGATTTGACACCCGAATTACGAACTCAGTAGACTCAACAGGTAGAGTCTTACTGGATGCTAAGGTTTCACATACATATGAATAAGTAGAGCCAGGGTCAATCAATGCAATCACATTAGTATCAAAGAGACTGAAGGTACCAGTGATGACGTCAGGGGAGGATGCCTCCTCTCGTGCGCGAATGGCATATGCTCTAGCAGGAGTACGGTTCTCGGCTCGAACAGCCGTATCAGAGGTCCCTCTCTGACTACCACCCCTACCTCCTAAAATTCTCGGTGGTCTACCTCTAGTTGTCACTCCACTAGGTCTTGCACCTTGAATCTTATTCTTCTCATCAAGCTCCGTGCAATCTCTAATGAAGTGGTCCTTCGAACCGCATCCGTAACAGGCCCTGTTAATAGACTTACCCCAACATTCACCTATGTGTCGTCTTCCACATTGGGGACATTCAGGTTTCTCTAGACGATTATTGCCCACACTAGCTACCGAAGTAGCTCGGGAGTCCGTCGATGGTCTTGCTCTGATGGAAATTCCCGCAGTCGTCCTCGACTTATTAGTGTCCTCCCTGAACTTCTTTACGGCTGAGAACGGAGCTTTACCCGTCGATCTTTTACGATAGTCTCTAGCTTCAAATTCAGCCTTCTTCTTCTCCTTTCCAAGTTCTTCCGCCTTGCAGGCTCGTTCGACTAGTGTTACGAATTCTTTTATTTCCAAAATACCCATTAGTAGCTTTAAATCTTCATTCAATCCTTCTTCGAATCTTTTGCACATAGTAACCTCATCAGCTACACACTCCCGGGCATACCTACTGAGTCTTACGAATTCATGTTCGTATTCAGATACTGTCATACGGCCTTGCTTGAGTTCCAAGAATTCCTTACGCTTTTGATCAATGAACCGTTGACTAATATATTTCTTTCGAAATTCCGTCTGAAAGAAGTCCCAAGTTACTCGTTCGTTTGGGACTATGGAAATCAGGGTCCTCCACCAATAGTAGGCTGAGTCCCGCAACAAGGATATAGCACACTTTAGACATTCATCGGGGGTGCATGACTGCTCATCAAACACCCGAATGGTGTTATCAAGCCAGAACTCGGCCCTTTCAGCATCATCAGTAACTATGGCCCTGAACTCCTCAGCCCCGCGCTTCCTAATCAAGTCTACAGGTGGCTTACTCAGCCTCACAGGATCAGTAACTGATGGCATTACTAGCTCCGGGGGTGGATTATTCAAATTCGGGAATTGTTGGACAGCCGGATTGGTTCGGGCATACTGCGCGACCCACTCATTCATCATGGTAAAGAAGGCTTGTTTAGCCCCCTCACCTTGATTATTCGCAGATGACTGAGGTTCAACAGGCGGTATCCCTTGTGCAGGAGCAGCCGCTACACTTTCAATGTCATCCGCCAAGGTTCTCTCTACACCGGGATCCATTTACTAATCAAAACATAAATTTTAACCGTCAGAAGTCATCACACAGTTAAACATTAACATTCGGCATGTATAGCTAGACTCATACGTGCTATGGTAGTCCTAGAACCGACTAAACCATAGCTCTGATACCAATCAAATGTAACACCCCGAACCCGAGACCGACACCGGAGTCGAACACGAGATGTTAACAGACTTTAAACCCTTTATAAAAATATTTCTCAGACACTGCCAATCTGCGTACTAGTCGCTTTAAAAATCATATCTTGAGTTTCCCAACTCGAAAATCAGTTTCGTGATTTTTCACTGAAACTAGACTCATATGCCCATCTACATATTTTTTTCTAGAATTTTTGGTCAGGCCAATTAGTACAGTTTATTAGTCAAAGTCTCCCATGTTACAGGGATCGACTACACTGACCTTTGCCCATTACGACCTGGATATCTCCCTGCACAGAGCTTCAATACTGATGCCGTTTGTTTCTATAGAAACTAGACTCAGAGAGGAATCTATCCATATATAGTATGACTTCTAATTGTCTCTGGTTAATTTATAATGAATTTCCAAAATTCGGAACAGGGAATCCAGAAACCGTTCTGGCCCTGTCTCACGAGAACCTGAATATCTCTTAACATACTGTCCATATGATCTTTTCGTTGCTTCTATATGAAAATAGACTCATCGAGCTTCGAATACATAATTTATTCATCAATTAATTCCACTCCTACTATTTTTAGTGATTTTTCAATCTCACGTCACTGCTGCTGCCAGCATCTGTTACGAAAGCAACTATGCCCATTTCGTGATTTCTCCTTGATCTAACTAGTAATTCGTGATACATATCACAAATTATGATCATGACTAGCCATGCCAAAGGCTAATCATTGTCAAACATCCCCCTACTACACTATTGCCATATCATGAATTTTAACACCAAAATAATCAACCATGACATATGGCATAAAAATGTCGAATTATCAAGATTTACGACCTATCGTTATGAAACCAAACCCAACCGAACATTTATGCCATTTTCGCATGGCTAAAAGTTTACATACCAAAGTTCAAACACAACATAATAGCCTATACATGCCGAAATGTTCTCCTAAGCCGACTAAGAAGAAAGTACCAAAACTTGCTAGCCGGTGTGATGACTTCGACGACGGCACGATCACGCAAAAAGAGACGAGTCCAAGAAACCTAGAATAGGTGACAAGCAAACACCGAATGAGTATATAACTCAGTAAGCCATAAGCATTCCACAACCATCCATTAATAAAATTATCACAACAGGAAACAATGAAATGAGGTTAAGTACTCCATCCATACCAAACTATACCATAGTTCCTTAAACCCTATGGTTCAATCTCATACCAAGTCCTACATTGGCCTTTCATACATCATTTTATTTTCGTTATAATCATACAATTAAACGAACTTTCACCTATTCCACAATGAACCTTATGTACGTGACTTCAACTATAATCGTCACATAGGTTCAAAACTTACCAAGCTCAACTCCAAATATAAACATAGCGCCTATTAGCCATGAACTCAAGGTACTTACCTTTTCCGCTGTCCAAAATTGACTCGGTAAAGTCGCACCCTTCATGTAAATAATTTATAGAAAATATATATTGGGTTCGCACACATAGTGCTTAATAATCAACCGCGCACACTTAGTGCCATGCACTTTAAACTCACACACTTAGTGCCATGCATTTCAAGTTCGCACACTTACCTTTTCCGCTGTCCAAAATTGACTCGGTAAGGTCGCACCCTTAATGTAAATAATTTATAGAAAATATATATTGGGTTCGCACACATAGTGCTTAATAATCAACCACGCACACTTAGTGCCATGTACTTTAAACTCGCACACTTAGTGCTGTACAATTTAAACCCGCACACTTAGTGCCAATCTCATGACCGTGAACACTTATTGCCCGCACACTTAGTGCCGAAAACCAGCCACTCAATAGGCTTCACTTCCTTTTTACATTCGACAAATTTCATCTCTACTTACATATACATTTGTATACATTTCATCTCATTAAACACAATGGTATAGGTATTACGATCCTTTAAATCAATACCAAAGATATGCTTAATGACTTACTTGTGTTGGGTAAGATGGTTCCAACTCGGCTACTCGATGATCTTTTCTTTGCCTTTGCTCGATTCTCCTCCTTTAACTCCTTGAGCTTAATCAATAAATCAACTAGTTTAACCGCCTTGCTAAATATTTACAATCCAATTACACATGCATATGTATGTTAGTATATTCGGCAATCACCCTTACTAATCACCCACTTGATCAATTATGGAGAATCAAAGTTAATATCACAATGTGTACCCTATATGGCCCATTATACATAATCAAATTTAACATCATCTATATATATTTACTCATATGGCCGAATATACCTAATCATACATACACCTTACCAAAAATAATTTCTAAAATCTTTATATCATTTATACACTAGTAAAGCATCCTCTCCCTTTCCATCAATTTAGCACATGCATTACTCATTAACCTACAAAAATTATATTCGGCCTTAGCACACAACTTGCTAGCCGATTCTTCCCCATCTAGCAACCAATGCACATATGTGCTCACTCAAAAATGCTAAAAAAAAAGAGATTCAAGAATCATCAATCCACCATCACATGCATCATTAACAAGCTTCATATTTAGCATGCAATGGCATTAACACAAACTCCACCTAGGCCGAATCTTAACTCATCTTCATGCCTCATCACCACAACATCAAACATCAAAATACCAACCAAGAATGTAACATGCATGGCCGAATATCATCTCCATCATTTAACAAAGTTTGAACCATGGCTAGGTAGATTTCAAACTTACAACTTAAAATATACATGAATCTCAAAGAATAATATCAAACATACCTCAATCTAGTTACATGCATGGCCAAACTTCCTCCTAATTCTCTTCCAAACCAAACATGAAGCAAGAACTCCTTCCTCCTCCCTTAGAATTTTCGGTCAAAAGAGGATGAAAAAGGATGAACAAGTTTTTCTTTTCCTTTCTTTAGCTCACGGCAATGGGGGGGGAAACAACCACTCATTTTTTTGTTTTTCCTTTCTTTATTACCCATACTCCTTATTTTATTTTTTCCTACATACCTCACTAGGCCAACATGTTCCCAACATGTTTCCACCCATAGCATGGCCAACCACTAGCTCAAATTTTGGGTAATTTGACATGCAAACCCATCATTTTCACAACATGCATTAATAGACCATTTTAAATTAGCCTATCATATTTTCACCATGTCTCATATCGATCCCTATTTAATAATTTCTCATGCAATTGGCAAAATTGGAGAATGAAACTTCCACATACTCATGTACACACATAATAAGCATAGAATATGGAAATTAATTATTTTTATGACTCGGTTTTGTGGTCCCGAAACCACTTCCCGACTAGGGTCAATTTTGGGCTGTTACAACTCTCCCCCACTTAAGAAATTTTCGTCCCCGAAAATCTTACCGGTAAATAGGTTTGGGTATCGTTCTTTCATCGAGCTCTCGGTTTCCCAAGTAGCTTCCTCGATCCCATGTTTGAGCCATAACACCTTCACTAACGGAACCCTTTTGTTTCGCAACTCCTTCACTTCACGAGCTAGGATACGTATCGGTTCTTCTTCATAACTCATATCGGCTTGAATTTCAACCTCTGATGGGCTAATTATATGCGATGGATCAGATCGATAGCGTCGAAGCATCGAAACATGAAAGACGTCGTGAATCTTTTCAAGCTCAGGGGGCAAAATCAAACTATACGCAACCGGACCAACTCGTTCGGAGATTTCGTACGGCCCAATGAATCTCGGGCTCAACTTGCCCTTACGGCCAAACCTGAGTACCTTTTTCCAAGGCGAAACTTTAAGGAACACTTTATCTCCCACCTGATATTCAATGTCCTTTCGTTTCAAGTCCGCATACGATTTTTGACGATCTGTGGCTGCCTTCAGACTTTCACGGATTACCTTTACTTTCTGTTCGGCATCTTTAATCAAATCAACTCCGAAAATTTTACTTTCACCGAGCTCAGTCCAAAACAATGGTGTACGGCATTTACGACCGTACAAAGCCTCGTAAGGTGCCATCTTAATACTTGATTGAAAACTATTGTTGTAAGCGAATTCAATCAAAGGTACATACCGTTCCCATGAACCACTAAACTCAAGGATGCAGCATCTCAGCATATCCTCGAGTATCTGAATTATTCGCTCGAATTGACCATCGGTTTGGGGATGAAAAGCGGTGCTAAAATGCAGCTTGGTACCCAAAGCTTCTTGCAATTTCTTCCAAAATCGCGAGGTAAATCTCGGATCTCTATCCGACACGATAGAAATAGGTACTCCATGTAATCTCACAATCTGAGAAACATACAATTCGGCTAGTTTATCCAATGAAAAATCCGTACGCACGGGGATAAAGTGAGCCGACTTAGTCAGTCTATCAACAACAACCCAAATCGCATCCTTCTTACTTGTTGACAATGGTAGCCCGGACACAAAGTCCATTGTGACTTGATCCCATTTCCACTCGGGTATCAGGATCGGCTGAAGTAATCCTGAAGGCACTTGATGTTCCGCTTTCACTTGTTGACATATTAAACATCTCGAAACAAAGTCAGAGATGTCCCGTTTCATACCATGCCACCAAAACCGTCATTTCAAATCGTTGTACATTTTCGTACTCCCCGGGTGAATTGACATTCGGCTACAATGAGCTTCGTTCAGAATCATCGAAATGAGTTCTGAATTTCTTGGAACACACAACCGACTTCTGAACCTCAAACAATCGTCATCATCAATTTAAAATTCGGATTCCATATTCGGAATACATTCAGCCCGTTTTGCAACCAATTCATCGTCGACTTTCTGAGCTTCACGAATTTGATGAATCAATGATGGTTTGGCCTTTAATTCAGCTACTAACACATTGTCGGGTAGAACAGACAAGTGCACATTCATCGCTCGTAAAGCAAACAGCGATTTCCGGCTTAAGGCGTCCGCAACCACATTAGCCTTTCCCGGGTGGTAATCAATGACAAGTTCGTAATCTTTCAACAACTCAAGCCAACGTCTTTGTCGTAGATTTAAGTCTCTTTGAGTCATCAAATATTTGAGACTTTTGTGATCCGAAAATACATGGCACTTTTCGCCAAACAAGTAATGTCGCCATATTTTCAAAGCGAATACGATGGCGGCTAGTTCGAGATCATGGGTTGGATAATTTCTCTCGTGTGGCTTCAATTGTCTCGACGCATAGGCCACAACTCGGCCTTCTTGCATCAATACGCAACCCAACCCGAGTAGGGATGCGTCACTATAAATGACAAACTCTTTGCCTGATTCGGGTTGCACTAAAATTGGAGCTTCAGTCAAATGAGTTTTCAGTTGATCGAAGCCTTTCTGACATTTCTCCGTCCATTCGAACTTAGCATCCTTTTGAAGTAGCTTCGTCATTGGTGTGGCTATCATCGAGAAACCTTTGACAAATCGTCGGTAATAACTGGCGAGTCCCAAAAAGCTCCGAACCTCAGTAATATTTCTCGGAGGTTTCCAGTTAAGTATGGCTGAGATTTTGTTCGGGTCAACTCGAATACCCGATGCGGATACCACATGACCCAAGAAGCTAACCTCTCTTAACCAGAACTCACACTTACTGAACTTAGCATATAACTTCTTATCCCGCAAAACTTGCAACACTAATCTCAAGTGTTCAGCATGTTCGATCTCATCTCTTGAATAGACCAAGATGTCATCAATGAACACAACTACGAACCGATCCAAATATGGTCTGAAGATCCGATTCATCAAATCCATAAATACCGCAGGGGCATTAGTGAGCCCAAACGGCATCACTAAGAACTCGTAGTGACCGTACCTCGTTCTGAAAGCAGTTTTGGGTATGTCCGAATCTCGAATTCGCAACTGATAATAGCCCGATCTCAAATCTATTTTTGAGAACACTGAGGCTCCCTTCAGTTGGTCGAACAAATCATCGATGCGCGGCAACGGATATTTGTTCTTTATCGTCACTTTATTCAGTTGACGATAGTCAATGCACAACCTCATGGTTCCGTCCTTCTTTTTCACGAACAATACTGGTGCACCCCAAGGTGAGAAACTTGGTCGAGCAAAACCTCTATCCGTCAATTCTTGCAACTGAGATTTTAACTCTTTTAACTCAGTTGGTGCCATACGATACGGAGCTATCGAAATTGGCGTAGTCCCAGGTACAAGCTCAATACCAAACTCTACCTCCCGAACAGGTGGTAAACCCGGTAATTCTTCAGGAAAAACATCCGGGTATTCACAAACCACCCGCACAGATTCGGGTTTCTTTTCTAATTCTTTATCATCAAGTACATACGCAAGGTATGCTTCGCACCCTTTTCTTACATATTTCTGGGCCAACATTGCTGATATTACAGCTGGCAACCCCTCCAAATCCGTAGACTCAACTCGGATTACCTCGTTATTTGCGCACCTCAAATCAATAGTCTTGCTTTTGCAATTCACAACCGCATCATGCGCGGTCAGCCAATCCAAACCAAGAATAACATCAAATTCATCAAACGGCAAAAGCATCAAGTCCGCCGGAAAACAAGAACCTCGAATTACTAGGGGACATCTCTTACACACTTTGTCGACAAGCACGTAACGACCCAAGGGATTTGACACCCGAATTATGAACTCAGTAGACTCAACAGGTAGAGTCTTACTGGATGCTAAGGTTTCACATACATATGAATAAGTAGAGCCAGGGTCAATCAATGCAATCACATTAGTATCAAAGAGAGTGAAGGTACCAGTGATGACGTCAGGGGAGGATGCCTCCTCTCGTGCGCGAATGGCATATGCTCTAGCAGGAGTACGGTTCTCGGCTCGAACAGCCGTATCAGAGGTCCCTCTCTGACTACCACCCCTACCTTCTAAAATTCTCGGTGGTCTACCTCTAGTTGTCACTCCACTAGGTCTTGCACCTTGAATCTTATTCTTCTCATCAAGCTCCGTGCAATCTCTAATGAAGTGGTCCTTCGAACCGCATCCGTAACAGGCCCTGTTAATAGACTTACCCCAACATTCACCTATGTGTCGTCTGCCACATTGGGGACATTCAGGTTTCTCTAGACGATTATTGCCCACACTAGCTACCGAAGTAGCTCGGGAGTCCGTCGATGGTCTTGCTCTGATGGAAATTCCCACAGTCGTCCTCGACTTATTAGTGTCCTCCCTGAACTTCTTTACGGCTGAGAACGGAGCTTTACCCGTCGATCTTTTACGATAGTCTCTAGCTTCAAATTCAGCCTTCTTCTTCTCCTTTCCAAGTTCTTCTGCCTTGCAGGCTCGTTCGACTAGTGTTACGAATTCTTTTATTTCCAAAATACCCATTAGTAGCTTTAAATCTTCATTCAATCCTTCTTCGAATCTTTTGCACATAGCAACCTCATCAGCTACACACTCCCGGGCATACCTACTGAGTCTTACGAATTCATGTTCGTATTCAGATACTGTCATACGGCCTTGCTTGAGTTCCAAGAATTCCTTACGCTTTTGATCAATGAACCGTTGACTAATATATTTCTTTCGAAATTCCGTCTGAAAGAAGTCCCAAGTTACTCGTTCGTTTGGGACTATGGAAATCAGGGTCCTCCACCAATAGTAGGCTGAGTCCCGCAACAAGGATATAGCACACTTTAGACATTCATCGGGGGTGCATGACAGTTCATCAAACACCCGAATGGTGTTATCAAGCCAGAACTCGGCCCTTTCAGCATCATCAGTAACTATGGCCCTGAACTCCTCAGCCCCGCGCTTCCTAATCAAGTCTACAGGTGGCTTACTCAGCCTCACAGGATCAGTAACTGATGGCATTACTGGCTCCGGGGGTGGATTATTCAAATTCGGGAATTGTTGGACAGCCGGATTGGTTCGGGCATACTGCGCGACCCACTCATTCATCATGGTAAAGAAGGCTTGTTTAGCCCCCTCACCTTGATTATTCGCAGATGACTGAGGTTCAACAGGCGGTGTCCCTTGTGTAGGAGCAGCCGCTACACTTTCAATGTCATCCGCCAAGGTTCTCTCTACACCGGGATCCATTTACTAATCAAAACATAAATTTTAACCGTCAGAAGTCATCACACAGTTAAACATTAACATTCGGCATGTATAGCTAGACTCATACGTGCTATGGTAGTCCTAGAACCGACTAAACCATAGCTCTGATACCAATCAAATGTAACACCCCGAACCCGAGACCGACACCGGAGTCGAACACGAGATGTTAACAGACTTTAAACCCTTTATAAAAATATTTCTCAGACACTGCCAATCTGCGTGCTAGTCGCTTTAAAAATCATATCTTGAGTTTCACGACTCGAAAATCAGTTTCGTGATTTTTCCCTGAAACTAGACTCATATGCCCATCTACATATTTTTTTCTAGAATTTTTGGTCAGGCCAATTAGTACAGTTTATTAGTCAAATTCTCCCATGTTACAGGGATCGACTACACAGACCTTTGCGCATTACGACCTGGATATCTCCCTGCACAGAGCTTCAATACTGATGCCGTTTGTTTCTATAGAAACTAGACTCAGAGAGGAATCTATCCATATATGGTATGACTCCTAATTGTCTCTGGTTAATTTATAATGAATTTCCAAAGTCGGAACAGGGAATCCAGAAACCGTTCTGGCCCTGTCTCACGAGAACCTGAATATCTCTTAACATACTGTTCATATGATCTTTTCGTTGCTTCTATATGAAAATAGACTCATCGAGCTTCGAATACATAATTTATTCATCAATTAATTCCACTCCTACTATTTTTAGTGATTTTTTAATCTCACGTCACTGCTGCTGCCAGCATCTGTTACGAAAGCAACTATGCCCATTTCGTGATTTCTCCTTGATCTAACTAGTAATTCGTCATACATATCACAAATTATGATCATGACTAGCCATGCCAAAGGCTAATCATTGTCAAACATCCCCCTACTACACTATTGCCATATCATGAATTTTAACACCAAAATAATCAACCATGACATATGGCATAAAAATGTCGAATTATCAAGATTTACGACCTATCGTTATGAAACCAAACCCAACCGAACATTTATGCCATTTTCGCATGGCTAAAAGTTTACATACCAAAGTTCAAACACAACATAATAGCCTATACATGCCGAAATGTTCTCCTAAGCCGACTAAGAAGAAAGTACCAAAACTTGCTAGCCGGTGTGATGACTTCGACGACGGCACGATCACGCAAAAAGAGACGAGTCCAAGAAACCTAGAATAGGTGACAAGCAAACACCGAATGAGTATATAACTCAGTAAGCCATAAGCATTCCACAACCATCCATTAATAAAATTATCACAACAGGAAACAATGAAATGAGGTTAAGTACTCCATCCATACCAAACTATACCATAGTTCCTTAAACCCTATGGTTCAATCTCATACCAAGTCCTACATTGGCCTTTCATACATCATTTTATTTTCGTTATAATCATACAATTAAACGAACTTTCACCTATTCCACAATGAACCTTATGTACGTGACTTCAACTATAATCGTCACATAGGTTCAAAACTTACCAAGCTCAACTCCAAATATAAACATAGCGCCTATTAGCCATGAACTCAAGGTACTTACCTTTTCCGCTGTCCAAAATTGACTCGGTAAAGTCGCACCCTTCATGTAAATAATTTATAGAAAATATATATTGGGTTCGCACACATAGTGCTTAATAATCAACCGCGCACACTTAGTGCCATGCACTTTAAACTCACACACTTAGTGCCATGCATTTCAAGTTCGCACACTTACCTTTTTCGCTGTCCAAAATTGACTCGGTAAGGTCGCACCCTTAATGTAAATAATTTATAGAAAATATATATTGGGTTCGCACACATAGTGCTTAATAATCAACCACGCACACTTAGTGCCATGTACTTTAAACTCGCACACTTAGTGCTGTACAATTTAAACCCGCACACTTAGTGCCAATCTCATGACCGTGAACACTTATTGCCCGCACACTTAGTGCCGAAAACCAGCCACTCAATAGGCTTCACTTCCTTTTTACATTCGACAAATTTCATCTCTACTTACATATACATTTGTATACATTTCATCTCATTAAACACAATGGTATAGGTATTACGATCCTTTAAATCAATACCAAAGATATGCTTAATGACTTACTTGTGTTGGGTAAGATGGTTCCAACTCGGCTACTCGATGATCTTTTCTTTGCCTTTGCTCGATTCTCCTCCTTTAACTCCTTGAGCTTAATCAATAAATCAACTAGTTTAACCGCCTTGCTAAATATTTACAATCCAATTACACATGCATATGTATGTTAGTATATTCGGCAATCACCCTTACTAATCACCCACTTGATCAATTATGGAGAATCAAAGTTAATATCACAATGTGTACCCTATATGGCCCATTATACATAATCAAATTTAACATCATCTATATATATTTACTCATATGGCCGAATATACCTAATCATACATACACCTTACCAAAAATAATTTCTAAAATCTTTATATCATTTATACACTAGTAAAGCATCCTCTCCCTTTCCATCAATTTAGCACATGCATTACTCATTAACCTACAAAAATTATATTCGGCCTTAGCACACAACTTGCTAGCCGATTCTTCCCCATCTAGCAACCAATGCACATATGTGCTCACTCAAAAATGCTAAAAAAAAAGAGATTCAAGAATCATCAATCCACCATCACATGCATCATTAACAAGCTTCATATTTAGCATGCAATGGCATTAACACAAACTCCACCTAGGCCGAATCTTAACTCATCTTCATGCCTCATCACCACAACATCAAACATCAAAATACCAACCAAGAATGTAACATGCATGGCCGAATATCATCTCCATCATTTAACAAAGTTTGAACCATGGCTAGGTAGATTTCAAACTTACAACTTAAAATATACATGAATCTCAAAGAATAATATCAAACATACCTCAATCTAGTTACATGCATGGCCAAACTTCCTCCTAATTCTCTTCCAAACCAAACATGAAGCAAGAACTCCTTCCTCCTCCCTTAGAATTTTCGGTCAAAAGAGGATGAAAAAGGATGAACAAGTTTTTCTTTTCCTTTCTTTAGCTCACGGCAATGGGGGGAAACAACCACTCATTTTTTTGTTTTTCCTTTCTTTATTACCCATACTCCTTATTTTATTTTTTCCTACATACCTCACTAGGCCAACATGTTCCCAACATGTTTCCACCCATAGCATGGCCAACCACTAGCTCAAATTTTGGGTAATTTGACATGCAAACCCATCATTTTCACAACATGCATTAATAGACCATTTTAAATTAGCCTATCATATTTTCACCATGTCTCATATCGATCCCTATTTAATAATTTCTCATGCAATTGGCAAAATTGGAGAATGAAACTTCCACATACTCATGTACACACATAATAAGCATAGAATATGGAAATTAATTATTTTTATGACTCGATTTTGTGGTCCCGAAACCACTTCCCGACTAGGGTCAATTTTGGGCTGTTACAGCTCAATTAAAGGACGAAGTGATTTTTATATGTTTGATGAAATGTTTGGAAATATATGTTTTTATGTTATTGTTTTACGGTAATACTCTGTAACCCTATTCCAACGACGGATATGGGTTAGGGGTGTTACACATACGGAGCAAAATGAAGGAATCATGAAACTGTCTTCGATGTCGTGACACAGCCTAAGGGTGTCACGACATACCCTTGAAGATGCCCCAAGAGGAGTATATTGGCTCCTTTGTTGCGACATAGGACATAGTGCGTCGTGATATTGGCTCTGGACGGAAACTAACACGAGCTAGAGGGCGTTAAGGACAATGACCACCTAGAATCTATAAATAGGCTCCTTTATCACATGTTATAGACATCAATTCCTTAGTATAGTTTTCTGCTTTTAATTCCAGTTCATATCTTCTTTCTTTTAGGTTTTTAGATTTATTTTCAAGTTGTTCTTACTTTATCTCTTGAGATTTGATTTGTGAAGACAATCAAACTTTGTGGATTCATATTCATCTTGAATACAAATGAGGCATTTTCTTAAACTCTACACCTCAATTCATTTACCATGTTTTCTTTTTACATCAATTCTATATTGTTTATGAAAACCACAAGGAAGTAATCCCTCTATGAGGTATTAGTGAGTGGAGGTATGATCTGTTAACTGTTTTATAGGGTTATTCAATAGATCAATTGTTTGGGAAAGGAAGAACCTAAACCTTAGGCCTGAGAACCCTAGGAAGTCATAAAGGAGGGAATTAACCCAAAATTGGCATGCCCTATCCGTGAACACCGTCACCCCAAACTAGTTTGAACTGTGAGGTCGGAAGATAGTAGTCTTTGCTGACTCGTTGTTTGAGTAAAGGATCAAAAGATCCTAAAGGGATAGCGACTAGTTCATTGGCGAGGAACCTAAAGCGACAGTTGATAGGGATTATCGAAGCGAGCTAATCACCCATGATCAGATTTGATTTATTCTATTTTTTGATCTCTTGAATTTTATTTATTTATGTTATTTTATTTTATTATTATAAAAATCTTAAAAACTCCTTTTATTTTACTTTTGTACTATAAATAAATTACAGTAATAATTAGATTTTTCGGTATTTAGGTTAAAATTGATCTAGCACTCGCCTCCATTAGGTACGATACTTGGAGTACTCACCTACTCTGTTGTAACTATATTACAACTAGACTCGTATACTTGTGGATACCGCCTCATATATCCATATCTTTTACTACAGTATTCACACTCTGGACGTTAGTACGTCCGGAGGCAGTCAAGTTGTTGGTGTTGTTGCCAATGAGGCAACATCACTAGTTCGATTTTAATTTTTGCACTTTAAAATAGACTAATTAGGAATTTTTAGGTTTTAGATATGATCTTTAATTTATTCAACTAACTAATTTCACTATTACTTATCTATTTTTTTTAGGAAGACCTTAGTGTACATTCCAAATTATAACAACAATCTCAGTAGATAAAGGAGATCGATCAATAGGAGAATGGATGATTTTGATTATATGTGGTAAGATGAAGGCTTAGATTACGATGTCGATATTTACAAAGAACGAGTCTATGTGGATTGGAAGATACAGGAGAACCAATAATTATTAATGCTTGAATTAAGTCAAATTTAAAAAGAAACCCTAGTTCTTTCCCAAGACAATAACGACCACATTAGTATACCCTCAAAAAGGCATCAAGAAGTGTCAAGTCCAAATTGAGAAAAGGAGAGAATGCCACTATAAATTCTTGTGAAGAAAATGAACTCCTAGACTATTATTCATCTCAGCAGATAGAAGAATATCCAGATCAATTGAACGAAATTGCAGCAATAGAAGATATAAAGTTATGGGTAAATGGCCAGTGAACCGAAGAATCAGATAAGCATGGAACTCACCGTTCCAGCAATTTCAAATTCTCATGGAAAGGTTGGAACACAGTAGCAGCATAACACATAACAACTAATAGAGACAATGGTAGTCATGGCTGATCTAATGGAAGAATGTATATCAATTCAGGAATTCATAGAGCAAAATAAAGAGAAATTAATAGTCCTAGCTGATAAGCATGGATTGATTATCCTTTGCATGTCCTTAGTCCTAAACCAGGCACCCTAGAAATTCAATGATTTAGGAATTTTCCAAATGCTGAAAAGAGTTGGAAAAATATATATTGACAAGACTTAAGACCATATAACAGGCCTCCACCCAGCTAGAAAACTACTTCAAGCTACAGGCAGCACAAGTTGTTTGGTTCTCACAACAGCCATTCAAGAGAACCAGCTGCAACCACATGAAAAAATTCATAAGCTCACAGATTCAAAATCCAAGTGACACAATGAGATGGATAGAAACACAATCCTTTTGTTAATCATCATAAATAGTACTTCTGAAAAACCATTCTTCATTGATGAGATGGATAGAAACACAATGAGTGACAAGTATGAACCACAATTTTCAACCTTTTTATGAAGCAAGAATGCTAAGCACAAACTAAAGTGGTTGTGTGGTTATGTGGTTCTTCAAATAATTAATAGTTATGATTTGAGAAAAGAATTGTCAATGATTAAGGTAGGTCGAAAAAGGAAGTTCAGAGAGAGTGAGACAATAGTAGACAAATAGAATGGCACGATGGATGTTGGACAAATACAGACAGAGATAATTTACAGGGAACACCTAGATGTATAATAACTGAGCTGACGGATGAGTCCGATAGTAATACCTAACATTTTTATTTAAAATTTCTTACTAACTGTACAAAACTAAATATTTTGCTAACCAATTAATTAAAATATTATAGTTAGATCAAATACTAGGATACCAGACACTTGAAAGCACTCTAAAGATCAAAAATTTGGGGAAACAGGAATCAATGTCGCGACACGGACATTTCATGTCGCAACACTGCGGGCAGAACTGAAGAATTACAAAAATCATATCAACGTCGCGACACCACTATCCTACGTCACGACATGGAAAACAGTCTTCCAAGAATTTCAAAGTTGCAGGGTGTGTCGCGACATCAAAACCCGGTGTCACAACATGAGCAATCTGCTAGGGATGTAGCGACATGGAACCCTTGTGGCGCAACATTGCTGTAATTTTCTACAGGGTCAACCTAACCCAATTGCGTAACCCAATTTTTTCACCCTTAAAATACACAGATTTTAAACCTAAAAACAATAGTTTTAAGCATAAAAATCCCTATTAAATTAACCTAACCTAATTTTAACACCAAAAGCCTTCTAAAACCTCTCTAATTTCCAAACCCCTTTCCACAAAAAACCTAGGTTTTCAATCTTTCATCCTATATTCTAAAGCCCACATTGGAGGAAGTTGTTATCAACAAATCGAAGAGAGAACACATACAAGTTCAAGGAGATTGAGGTTAAGTACGCTTGATTATATTTTACTGCTCCATTTATTACTATTCATCTACATTTTTAGAAACTTCGATTGTAGAACGCCTCCACGTAAGAGTAAGAGAACTATAGTCCAACAAACACCGGATGTTTTGGTCCCAAAACGATTCCATAATCTAAGTATGGAAAAATATTTCATCGATTTGCAAGGGAGACTATTAATTCAAGAACGAGGGTTCAAACTCTCCATGGCCCATTGCAAAGAAATTTGGACTTTGGTACGATATCGTCAATGGGAGCAGTTTTATGTCACTCCCACTGGCAATGCATTGATGCCTGTAATACAGGAATTTTATGCATCCCTCAAGGATAAAATAATTAAGGGCAAATATGGTGAGGTCATAAGTGGGGTAACAGTGTGAGGGGAGGAAGTCCCAATATCTCCTAGTGATATTTGTGAATTTTATAATATAACGTATTATGAAAAAGACTTTATTGATGGTGTAGACTTATAAAAATTGCAAAAGATTGATATGGAAGATGTTATAAAATATTTAACTCAGGGTAGGGGTATTTGGAATTATAGGCCAGATATTGGGCTGCCAACAAATTTCAATCAGGAGATTATGTTTCCTGTCGCCAAGTTTGAGGATGCAATTCATCGGCACCAGAATTGCACCCGCATTAAATGTTTCTAACGTTAATGTCTATTGAATTATTTTACTATATGGTATTTTGCAGCACAAACAGATCTATGTAGGGCGTTGGATCTTCTGGGAAATGAAACGATGCATGCAGAGCCAGAAATTTGGACTTTTCTTTCCTCATCTTGCGCCAGCACTATGCCAAAAGGAAAAAGTGCCAATCAGCAAAAATGAGCGATTCATTAAGCCAACAAGAAGCATAATTGGAGATACATTATATACAAAATACATTGAGCTTCAACAAAAGAAAATTACCAAATGGAACCAAAGAAGGAAGGAAAAGATGGACGTTTCGAAATCGCTAAAATGGCAAGAACAGTCAAAGGCTAGAAAAGGAGCCCGTGGAAGCATAGAAGTAAAACTCGATGGAATGATTAGATGGATGTAGAAGATAGGACCACTGCTCCAAAGATTTGCAAGAATGAATGGGCCACGAGCTCCAACTCATCCTCTAGATATGTTCAGTTTGATATCAACTTATCATGATGAGAGGGCTAATTTCGAGGAAAAAGGTGCTGCTTAAGATTACCCCGGGACGAAGAATAATTATGAGGCAACATTCTGACCACAATACTCAACATTAAAAGGGCCCATTATCCCAAGGCCGAAATGAAAAATGTATATGTGAGGTAGGAGCTGCCACCAAGATTACAGCTCAGGTAAGGGAAACGAACCAATGAAGTAGAGGTGTGCTCCTCCTCCAAATGATTTCAAGGAGGATTGAATTTTATTGGATTGTACAAACTTTTATGGATGATTTTTAAATTTATTTTTTCAGTAAGTAGGAGTAGGAGTAGGAGTAATAGTATATTTTTAGTTGCTTTGTATTTTATTTAAAATTTCTATATAGGAACCCAACACAAAGGGGACACAACAATTTGAGGTATTAATGAACAATGGAGGAAGCACCTACCATTAGCAGTTGGAACAACCACAATCAATTGGGTTACTTCTTTCCTTATCGTTTTATGGGCTACAAATTGAAGACAATGTGCCAACTAAAGTGTAGGGAGTAACATAGAAAATTTGCTTTAAATTTTTACATTTTTCTTTGATTATTCTTGTCTTTTTTGTGTGCTTGAGCTTGTAAAAATACAAGTGATTGGTTAGGAACATGTACATAGGTTTCTTGTGTTTACTAATAAATTTGGCATGTTGGTAGGTGATTTTAATTTTTTTTAATATTAGACTACAAAGTTCTATATGTTACACTATAAATAGGTATTAAACAATCAATTGCACCAAATGATATAGAAAATACAAGGAAACGAGCATGCTAGTATGAATGATAAATGGTTGAATTTGAGTTTTTCTAGTTAATTAAATTTTTGCATAATGAGATATTTAAAGGATTACCTAAGGCATTGTTTGGAACATATCCAAAGCCAAAAAGCTTACCCATAATTATTCACCTTTAGTACCAATTTTTTAGCCTGTTAACACTTCTTGATGAACCTTATTACAAAACTTGAGCCTAAAACTTTAATTTGTATTTGCCCTTTTTCTTGGTCCTGAACTACACGACTATAGACGTTTGGCCATACGTATTGAAGGTTAAGTTAAGTAGATACATCATGGCGGATTTTGTAAAAATAGAGTGAAATATGAAAGATTGTTGTGATATAGGAACTATAGGTTAGCCTAAAAAGTGCAAAACAAAAGAAATATTTAAAAATAAAATCAACACGAGTAGAAAAATTTATTGAATAGAAAAAAGCATTTATGAATAAGATGAATTGAAAGAAAAGTGACAAAGTCACCAGAATAAGAAAAAAATCGTTCATTAGTGCACAGAAACTCGTAGGCTAGCCGTAGTTACTATGTCATTCTATGATTTCCTATGCGGAGAATGAAGGAAGGTGAGAGGCGGTAAGCAAGTAAGGGTGACTAAGGGGGAAGAATAGGGATCGATATGATGTGCCAAACTATTTTTGTGTTTGTAACCCTTTTGATGCTTACTATTTTTCAACTCCACACCTGTCCTAAGCTTTAGAACGTTACAAGCGGAAAAGTTCTATATGACCTAAATATCCTTATGCATGAATGAACATTATATTAAAAAATTGCAAAAATGACTTATTCTACTCAGACAATCAAATTACTTGTATGATTTATTGATGGATCCCTACAGGTAAGATCCTTAATGTTTGTATACTTTATAATATACTGAACTTAGATGTTTGTGATCAAAAGTGGTAAGTCAATTATTCATCATGATTTATTCATTCATGTGCTCCAAAGTCAATACTTGTATGATTTTTCTCAATGGACATCTTTTCTACTTCTTGTCTTTTTTATGTTGCTTGAGGACAAGCAATGACTTAAGTGTGGGGGAGTCTAATCTGTCATAATGCGGTGTCACAGATTAAGCTAATTTTCGCACTTTAAGAGCTTGAAAGCAAGAATTTCCATTAAGATTTAATTATGATTTTGTAATTTTTCTTAAAGTTAATAAAATGTGTAAATTGATTTTTTTTATTAACCTCAGAGACCAAATGAGGCCTAAGGGTGAGTTAATGAACTTTGTAAGTGTGCAAAATACCATTATAAGGCATACTAAACCGATACTGGTCACTATATCGCAACACGGAATTATCAATGTTGCAACATAGGGAGCAGAATGAAGAAATCATGAAACTACCTTCAATGTTGGGACATAGCATAAGGGAGTCGCGACATACCCCTGAAGATATCCTAAGAGGAGTATACTGGCTCTTTTGTCGTGACATAGGACCTAGTGTGTCGTGATATTGGCTCTGGACTGAAACTAACACAAGCTAGGGGGCGTTTTGGTCTATACAATCAAACTTAAAGCTCAAGAACGTCATCTAACCTGGGGTTAAGGACAATGACCACCTGGAACCTATAAATAGGCTCCTTTATCACATGCTATAGACATCAATTCCTTAGTATAGTTTTATGCTTTTAATTGTAGTTCAAATTTTTCTTTCTTTTAGGTTTTTAGATTTATTTTCAAGTTATTCTTACTTTATCTCGAGAGATTTAATTTTTGAAGACAATCAAGCTTTGTGGATTCATAATCATCTTTAAAAAAAATCAAACATTTTCTTAAACTCTACACCTTAATTCATTTATCATGCTCTCTTTACATCAATTCCATATTGTTTATGAAAACCATGAGGAAGTAATCCCTCTATGGGGATTAGTGAGTGAAAGTATGATCTGTTAACTATTTTATAAGGTTACTCAGCAGATCTACTATTTGGGAAAGGAAGAACCTAAACCCTAGGCCTGACAACCTTAGGAAGTCATTAAGGTGGAAATTAACCCAAAATTGGTATCGCCTATCCGTGAACACCATCACCCCAAACCAGTTTAGACTGTGAGGTCGGAAGATAAGTAGTCCTTGCTGACTCATTATTTGAGTGGAAGATCGGAAGATCCTATTGGGATAACGACTAGTTGATTGATAAGGAACCCAAAGCGACAGTTGATGGGGATTTCCGAAACGAGTTAGTCACCCATAATCAGATTTGCTTTATTCTATTCTTTGATCTCTTGAATTTTATTTCTTTATGTCATTTTATTTTATTATTATAAAAATCATAAAAGCTCCTTTTATTTTACTTTCGTACTATAACTAAATTAAAGTACGAATATACTGTCTTACGGATCCATATCTTTTACTGCAATATTCACTCTCTGGACAATAGTACGTCTAGAGGCAATCAATACACAACTTATTTGTCCTCCACATTCTTAAACGACCAATGTCTTAGACTCAACTCAAGCGTACATAGATGTGGTTTAAGCAAGCAACACAACATCAACAATCACCCAAAAATCAGGTACAGAGACGTATAGGGAGAGGCTTATGGAAAGTAGTAAAGTAGCCCACCTCCTAAACTCATGGGAGAGGCTTACAAAAAGTAATAAAATAACCTTACTCCCTAACGTATGGGGGGAGGCTTACTGCAAGTAGTAGGATCGCCCTTCTTCCAAGCACGTGTACTATATTCATTTATACATTTGTAATTTTTTGAATAGATTGGTCAATAAAATTATTAATGAATTACATTAATATCCTTTGTATAATATCCTCATGTGGTTTTTGCATGTAAAGAAAATTAAAAGAAAATATTAGCTCACTAGTTGTTTAATGTTTAACTAATAAAAAGCAGTATTACGTGGTAGGATTATAATACAAAAAGACAACTTATATTAGTATACGAACCTAAACATGTCCTTAGTTTAATTGGAAATGAGCCAACCAATTGAAAGACTAATATGCCGTCTATCAAGTCCAATTGGGAAAATGTTTTGTCTTGGGCGTCGAAGCGAATGACTCCCAGAAGGTAGAGACATAGATGTGACTAACTGGACTAACAGTAAATCAAACTAGACCCAAGGAGAATAGATAATGAATCCGTTTATGGATTTATTTACTTGTCAAGTTCATAGTGTGGCATACCTTAATCCTGAGTGGACGATGGACTATGTATGCGTGACTCATATACTTTGATGTAAATAAAAGTCTGAGTTCAAATAGATAAGAAATTGAAAGAAAGTGCGTTGGGTATACGATTTCTGCAGCATGTACCATCATTCACAATAGTGGAATTCATAGCTCAAGATATGGGTAAATGATATCCTCTCATTGGCATTATGACTGCCGCCAGACGTGCGAACGTGTGGATTGAAAATACTACAACAAATAAATATCTAATTAAATAGTGGTGTCCGCAAGTATACGAGTCAAATTGTAATATACTTAAAATGCTACAACGAAATACCCCAAGCAGCATTCCGAGGATCGTACCCAAAGACGGTTGAATTAAACTTAAATTAACTTTGTACACTAACAAAGAGACATAGTATTAATTCAAAAGTTTATTACGAAAACCAAATCAAAATGGATTAATTAAACTAACATGAAATTATCTAAAACTAAAAATCATCCAATTAACAATCGAAATTTAATCCAATAAAATAGGCAAGAGATCAACTCACTTCAGTGTTCCTAATTAACTTCAAAACTCGGGTTTTATCGAATTAGCTATTAATTAACCAATTATTAACTCTCGACCTCTAACTAATTAACTACTAGACCAATACACGCTTACCTCTAGACCTCACTTTCTTGGCCAAGATAAATTATGATTTCCTCGGTAAACTTATATCTCAATCTCTTTTATCGTAAATTACATCGTCACTTCCTAGGGTTTAATCTCACATAATTTAAACCCCAATTCATCCGTTAATTAGTAACACATTCATTCGTTAATCTTCCTAAGGAAATTAGTACTCATGGATCTAGATGAAATAATCCCTAAACTCATATTTAACATAGTAAATTAAATAAAAGTAGTTAATAGAGAAATAAGTCCATTTTGATGTCAATTTGTGCTCAGAAACGAAATCTCCTTTAACAGTCGCAAAGATCACTTCGGTTGCAATTGGAATCCACAAAGAAATAACGAAAAACTATTAAGTTAAATGATTGGATCAAAATCAAATCCAAGTTAAACAAGAACAAAGAGTATTTAAAAGACTAAATTGAAAGAAAATAAAAACTAAAGAAAACCCTAAAAATAACTAAGTGACTTACTTGGCCAAGCCATCTAAAATGAGGCTAACATGCCTATTTATAGAGTTTATGATCTTGACCTAATTAGGGTTACTAAACAACCTAAAAATATAATTAATTTACAATGCGTGGACAAAAAAACCCATGCTTAATTTTCCTAATCGTCGCCCAGTGTCGCAACACCACAGGACCGATTTCGCGACACTGTCTTCAAATCCTGGATACTTTGACTTTGAAGTCTAGTATTGCAATGCCATTCCTCAGTGTCGCAACGCTGTAGTTGTCATTTGTCTTCTAAGCCCGATATTATTGTCCTACATACTAGATACAGTCGTTAGATCATCCCTAGGCCTATAGTGGCCCATTAGGTCATAACATAACTCAAAATTGCATAAAAATTGTTATTTTGTATAAATTAAACATAAATTAATAAAAACCAAAAATTAACTAAAAACATATAAAGTACTAGAAAAGAAGCTCATTAAGTGCCGGAAAGACCTTAATTTGCTGCAAAGAATTGTAACTGATCAAACTCCCCCATACTTAAGTCGTTGCTTTTCCTTGAGCAACAAAATTAAAACACACACAAAAATAAGAAAATAAAATAACGAAACTGTGCTTGAGCATGCCACATGAAGGATTAGTTTAGAGCTATGTACATAGAATAATGTGAATAAATACGTAACTCTAACACGATATAAAATTGAATCTTGACCTTCAATATCACACACATTAGTTCATAAAGTTACAAAGTAAACAAATTCAAGAATGTCAAATTACATTAATCCATCGAAGCAGGTACACAAAATTTACATTTATGCTTGAAGAATACAAGTAATTAGAAATGTCAAAATTCAGCTAAATTTCATCCACGAATAGTATAACCTAGGTCACATAGGTCTTCTCGGCTTGTAATGCTCTGTGGCTTAGGTTGGTTCGGAATGAAAGAATAGGCACAACAAAATGGTTTAAACACAAAAATAGTTTGGCACATTATATTGACCTCGATACTTCCTCGATTAACCCCTTTAGCTCACCACCTTATATCCCCTTTTTCTCACATACCTTTTTCTCTTTGATTCCTACGGTATGGTACAGTAGTAGTAAATACAGTCATCTTAGCAAGATAACTGTGCAAGAATAAGGAATTCTTCTTTTCTTTCTTTTTCATTTCTTTTTCACTCATTTTGCTTTTGTATTTTCTTAAGAACCTCTCGCTTGGCTATTTTAGCCTTTCAAACTTTTTCTTTTTGATATTTTTTATTTTTATCTATGTACGCACAAGTTTGCAAGAGCCTTATACTCACTATACTATAATATCCCTTAGGTTCACATTTATTTTTCTTTATTTTGGAAACCACCTTGTCGTATCTACCTAACCTTCAATATCAATGGTCTAACATCTAAGTTCGTATAGGTAACAAGAAAATTAGATCAAGAGATTATATTATGGTTTAGCTCTCTATTGTGGTTCATCAAGAAATAAGGGTTTAGGCTCAAAAATTAGGGTACTAGGGATTTTAAATTAAGGTAAGCTTTTTGGCTCGGAATTGTCTACCAAACAATTCCTTAGGTCATCCCTAAGTGTCTTGTGACTGCCTCCAAACGTACTAGCGTCCAAAGTGTGAATATTGCAGTAAATGATATGGATATACGAGGTGGTATTCACAAGTATACGAGTCTAGTTGTAATATAGTTACAACGGAGTAGGTGAGTACTCCAAGGATCGTATCCAAGGGAGGCGGGTGCTAGATCAATTTTAACCAAAACACCAAAAGATCTAATTAGTACTTTAATTTAGTTATAGTACGAAAGTAAAATAAAAGGATTTTTTAGGGTTTTTATAATAATAAAAAAAATAACATAAAGAAATAAAAATTCAAGAGAACAAAGAATGGATTAAATCAAATCTTATTATAGGTTATTAGTTCGTTTCGACAATCCCCATCAACTGTCACTTCGGGTTCCTCACCAGTCAACTAGTCATTATCCCAGCAACATTTTCCGATCTTCCACTCAAATAACAAGTCAGCAAAGACTACTTATCTTTCAACCATACAGTCTAGATCGGTTTGGGGTGAAGGTGTTCACGGATAGGACATACCAATTTTTGGTCAATTCTTACCTTGATGACTTCCTAGGGTTCTCAAGCCTAGGGTTTAGGTTATTCCTTTCCTAAATAGCTAATCTATTGAGTAACCCTATAAAATAGTTAACAGATCATACCTCCACTCGCTAATCCCTTATAAAGGGATTAGTTCCTCATGGTTTTCATAAACAATATGGAATTGATGTAAAGAGAGAACATGATAAATGAATCGGAAGTATAGAATTTAAGAAAACGTCTGATTTGTATTAAAGATGAATATGAATCCACAAGTTTGATTGTCTTCCAAAAATTAGATCTCTTGAGATAAACAAAGAACAACTTAAAAATAAATCTAAAACCTAAAAAGAAAGAAAAGCTTAAACTGAAATTAAAAGTTGAATTCTAAACTAAGTACTTTGTGTCTATAACATATGACAAAGAAGCCTATTTATAGATTTCAAGTGGTCGTTGTCCTTATTCCTAGGTTACCTAACATTTCTGAGCTTTAAGTTTGATTGTGCAGACCAAAACACCCATTGGCTTGTGTTAGTTTCCATCCAGAATCAATTTTACGACACACCAGGACCTGTGTCGTGACATAGGACTCAGTATACTCCTCTTGGGATGTCTTCAGTGGTATGCCGTGAAACCCTTAGCCTGTGTCGTGACAACGAAGGTAGTTTAGTGATTTCTCCATTCTGCTCCTTATGTTGTGACATTGATCATTTTGTGTTGTGGAATAGCAACCAACATTTGTTTATTATGCCTTCTAATGGTCTTCTGCACACTTACATAGTTCATTAGCTCCCCCTTAGACCTTATCTGGCCCCTAAGGTCAATAAAAGACTAAATTTGTACATTTTATTAACTTTAAGAAATCTTGCAAAAACATAATTAAAACCTAATGAAAATGATTGCTTTCAAGCTCCTCAAGAATGAAAATTAGTTTAATCTGCTACATCGAATTACCGCAGATCAAACTCCCCCACACTTAAGTCATTGCTTGTCTTTAAGCAACATAAACAAAAAACAAATAAAAATGACGTCCCTTTAGCAAGTATAATACAAGTATTGAATTTAGAGCACATGACTAGATATTTCATATCCATGAATAACTTTAACATGATGAATAATTAGCTTACTACTTTTGACCACAACATCTAAGTTCAATATATTACAAAGTATACAAACATTAAGGGTCTCACTTGTAAGGGTCCATCAATAAATCATACAAGTAATTTGATTATCTGAGCAGAATACAAATAGTATTTTATGCGGTTGTTTAATAAAATGTCCACTCATGCATAAGGATATTTAGGTCATATAAGACCTTTCAGCTTGTAACATTCTGAGGCTTAGGAAAGGTATGGAATTCAAAAAATAGTAAGCATCAAAAGGGTTATAAACACGAAAATAGTTTGGCACATTGTATCGATCCCTATTCTTCCCCCTTGGTGACCCTTACTCGCTCATCACCTTATTTCTTCTTCCATCACCTTCCTTGTTTCTCCACATAGGAAATTATAGCATAACATAATAACTACGACTAGCCTATGAGTTTCTGTGCACTAATGAATGAGTTTTTCTTATTCTTGTGACTTTGTGACTTTTGTTTTTCAATTATCTCACTCACGAATGCTTTTTCCTTTTTGTTTTTCAAGAAATTTTGTACTCGTATTACTTTTCTTTTTGAAATTTTCTTTTGCTTTGCACTTTCAAGCTAACCTATAGTTCCTATGTCATACCAATCTTTCCTATTTCACTCTACTTTTAAAAAATCCTTCGTGATGTATCTACTTAACCCTCAATATGTATGGCTAGACATCTATAGTCATGTAGTGCAGGACCAAAAAAAAGGGCAAATACAAATCAATGTTTTAGGCTCGGGTTTTGTAATAAGGTTCATCAAGAAGCGTTAACAAGCTCAAAAATCGATACTAAAGGTGAATAAATATAGGTAAGCTTTTTTTTTTTTTTTTGCTCTGGATATGTTCCAAATAATGCCTTAGGTCATCCCTTAAATATCTCAATATGCACAAATTTAATCAACCAAAAAAACTCAATTTCAACCGTTCATCATTCATACTAGCATGCTCGTTTCCTTGTATTTTTTTATATCATTTAGTACAGTTGATTGCTTAATGTCTGTTTACAGTGTAACATATAGAACTTAGTAGTCTATTAATCAAAAATTTTAAATCACCTATCATCATGCCAACTTTATTTGTAAACACAAGCAACCTATGTACATGCTTCTAACCAATCACTTGTATTTCTACAAGCTCAAGCACACCAAAGACAAGAAAAATCAAAGAAAACATAAAAATTTAAAACAATTTTTCTATGTTACCCCCCTCACACACATTTTATTTGACACATAGTCCTCAATGTGTGGCCCATAAAAAGATAAGGAAAGAAGTTACCCGATTGACCGTGGTTGTTCCAACTACTAATGGTAGGTTCTTCCTCCTTTGTTCGTTAACAGCTCAAATTGTTATGTCTCCTTTGTGTTGGGTTCCTACATATAATATTTAACCAATCTACAAGACAACTAAAATTTTTATATTTATTCCTAATCCTAAAACAAATTTAAATCATCCTTAAAGAAATTAATACAACCTAAAAAGAAATATTCAATTCAGTAATTATAAAAAAAAAATACAAATCCTTAGTAATAAGAAACACATTTAATTTTACTAAAGTCATCTTCTCCTAAAAATTAAAATCCTACCAGCTTAATTCTAAATATTATTCATCATCTTCTTGAAATCCTCTTTTTTTCCTTTCCTCTTTCTATTTCGTCTGCAGAAGAATAAACTGCTTGAATATGTCATCATCGAATAGTTTCCTTGGGGGATTCATAGTTTTATCCATTCGTTCAGTAGGGACTCTTGCTCTTTTTCACAATTCTATAATCAAACGAGGAAAAAATATTACATTTCCTAAATTCCTTGTGCAATCAACCATATTCTTGTATATCCATGTACCAATACATATTTGTTTCTTTTGGAGGATTCCATATGTTATGATAGCTTGAATTGAACTAATCTTTGAAATCTCTATTGTAAGCCATATTCTCAAATAGACAAACTTCATCCACATCTTGGCTTTTGGTGTCATTAGCTCTTGATTGAGTGTCTTAGGTATTACTATTCCTATCCGATATGTCCACATCTCTTTCCCTTCTGTTAAAAATCTCAATATTTCTTCTGTATCTATATTTTTTAATTCTTTCAGATCTATTTTATAGAGATAATCACGATAATAATATGGTGCATCATAAAATTGGAAAATACTCATCTCAGTTACCGAAACATTAACCCCTCTGACCTTCATAAAAGAACACATCTCGTAGAATGGTTTGGTTGCTTCCTTTTTGTTTTAACACTAGATAAAACTCTTGCACCATGGGAATTATTGTAGGCTCTTCGAATGGCAAACAAAATTTTGTCCATTCTCTTTCTATTGCATTCTTCCATATTCTTTTGCAGTCCCTCATTAATGGATCAAATCCCTACTCTTGAATGAAGGTATACGGTTGTAGTTGTTGCAAGTATTTATCCATGTCACCTTCTTGGAACTCAATAGCTAGGCTTGAAGCACTTACACTGAAACTGGCCATTTGACAGTCTATTTTTGCTGAAATTCCCTACACAATCTATTATTTTTGCAATTTGATTTCTTTTTCTTTCTTTGCTGGTAATAAATAAAAGGATTAATGTGACCTATTTATTAATTAGAATGAAAGAATAAAGTATTTAAGAATTATAGTTTATTTCTACTATGTAAGAATTTAAAGATTAAAATTCCTAATATAATTAAACTATAAAAAATGTTAGCAATTAGTGTTAGTTCAAACAAATAGAGTTACGCAGTGATGTCGCAACATCTCTCACTGATTTCGCGACATCAAGAACAGGTTCCATGATTTGAATATTTTTCATTGTCGTGACATTCGAGAGTGGTGTCACGACATGTAGGCCAGATCCCCCTATATTTTGTGGAATCAACACTTTGGTCATCTTCTTCATCATCACTCTTTTTGTTTATTGATTTTCCATCGATTCCTTGTGAATCCCATAGCGCATTACAGTGCAAGATTTGTTCATCAACTATCGTGTTGATTATTCCTCAAAAATAATGTTTTACTCTTTGGCCATTTACCAGAAAAAGGTTGTCCTTCTTTTCTGATGAACTCTATTGTTCTATGAGGAGTTACGTGGTGTATGGTATATGGACCTGTCCATCTTGATTTAAGTTTTCCAAGAAATAATTTTAATCTTGAGTTGAACAATAGAACTTTCTGTCCAGGTAAAAAATTCACGCTTTCTAATATTCACATCGTGTCGAAGTCTACTCCTCTTCTTATACATTTTAGTATTTTCATAGGCCATAAAACGGAATCCTTCCAATTCTTGGAGTTGAAATAGTCTTTATTTTTTAGCTAATTTTGGGTCTAGATTTAACTCTTTGATTGCCCAATATGATTTTTTTTCCAATTCAATAGGTAAATGGCAGTTCTTACCATATACTATCTTGTATGGAGACATACCTAGAGGAGTCGTAGATGTTGTTCTATAAGCCCACAATGCATTGTCTAGCTTTGTTGTCCAATCCTTTCTGCTTGGGTTTACTATTTTTTCCAAAATCTATTTTATTTCATGATTAGACACTTCCACTTGCCCATTATCTTGTGGGTGATAGGTCGTTGTCATCCAGTGTCTTATGTTGTATTTAGCCAAAGCTACTTCAAACTGCTTGCTACAGAAATGCGATATTTCGTCACTGGCCAACGCATATGGTGTACCAAACCTAGCGAATATGGTTTTTCTAAGGAACCTCACTACTGATTTTGTATCACTGGTAGGTAAAACGACTGCTTCAACCCATGTTGAAACCTAATCAACAACCAGAAGAATTTATTGATTTTCAAAAGAACTTGGAAACGGTCCCATGAAATCAATTCCCCAAAAATTAACAAACTAGAATTCCATATAACACTATAATAGACTAGTAGATGTGAAATATTAAAACTTACGAACTCAATCACCAGTAAATAAGGTCCCGAAACCACCATTTTTAGTACCATTGAAAATGGGTTGTTACATGAGCTGTGGAAGAAAATATTGTTGTTTTCCTTCTTGTGTAAAATGAGGAGAATGGTATGTAATTCTTAGGATTTTCTGAAGGGGGAATGGTAAATATACAGTAACAAAGAATATATTTTTAGATTTTCTGCAATAGTCAAAAATGTTCCACAACTAAAATAATTAAAAAGAAAGAAAAAAATATAAATTTTGTCTAAAACAAAAACAAAGATCAGGTCGAGAAGCGGCACATGCGTGTTGAGCCTTTAGCCCCAATAACTCAATGAGGGTGAGAGGAAATGCTATATTTAAACCTTCTTAGAAGCATTTTCTCAACCAATGTGGGATTACCCACTTTGCATTACCAACAAAGGGTCCAACGATTAAAGGAAAAACCAAGTTTGTAACTTGTAATCCATGTATATAGCCATAACAATGGATGATTGTTGTGCTAGAGGTTTGGGTTGCCTAAAAATGGTCGGCTTTCATGTAGAAGCAACTGTGGTAATTCTCTTGATTTCATGACCCAAAACAATGCTGCAATTGTTGAACTTCACAGTAGCCTCCAAGGAACTAGCTTGATTGGTTCTAATATGCCTCTATAAAAGCCAAGGGCTATGTAAATAACAGTCATAGCCTTGACACTGAAATAGGTATTGTGAAAATGACAAGTGAAAGGGTGATTAAGCAATGGGTCGAATTGAGTTGTTTGAAATTCTTGCACAATTTTAGGTTCTGGGTTTCGACGTGTAGAGGATTGGAAATAAACTTGATTTGAATTGCATTTGGTTGGTTTTAATGGAATATGGACAAGGGTTCTTCAATTTTTCATGAAAATTGATGGGTTTTTGCGAATATTTGACAAAGGAAGGAGAGAGGTTGTTAGAGGTGCTCGGTCCACGCTCACCGCATCATTGTTAATACACAGTGTCAACGGAGATAAAGAAAGAGGAGAGGGGGGAAGTGTTGAGGAAGATCGATTCACCCATTTTAAGATTGGGAGCCAGAAAAGTGGAGAGACACGGGTAGAAATGGTAGTGTATTCGGGTTAAGAATGGAGAGGAGTCCCTTGAGACCTTTGGGTATTTATAGTTGAGTGAGGGTTCTTACTCAATTACACTACTTAGTGAACCCTAGGTAGCCCAATGGAATGTCCAATTAGTACCAAGTTGAGGTAGATATATAATAATTTCTAAATGATTCAACAAAAGGTGCAAATTCCAAAAAAAAACACACACACACACAAATCAAGAATTGGTGTGAAACCTATAGATGCATTGGATACTTATTATTATAGAATATTGTAATTGCTTAATTATTTGTTTCAATCTTTTGCTCATCAACACTTTTTTGACACAGTTTGTATTCAAATAGGATAAAAAAATTTTAATATTATTTTATAGGAAAAACACATATGTTGGATCTTCGTACTGTAAAAGTGTCACAAACCATTTTGAATGAATGTTATAAGTTTTACAAAACAGAGTTGGAAAATTTCCTCACTGTAAACGAAAAAAAACTTCCAGAATCCATTGTCCAAGGTTTGTATCTTTAATATTATGTTTTACTTAGTTGTATATTCTTAAACGGTGTTATACGCTTCAACTTCTCCAAATCTTTTTTCTTTAAATCAATTCTTTGACGACTCTAATAATATTTGTTAAATTTTTTTAAGATAAACTATTAAAATAGTCACTTTTATTTACCTCAGGTTACATTTTAGTCATTTATGTTTTTGCGTTATAATATTTTAGTCACTGAGCCATTAATTGCCGTTAAAGGTGTAATAGTAAGCTAACGTGGCACGTTAAATCATCATTTCAAACAAAAATTTTAAGTTAATTTATACAATTGGTCCCTATTTTTTTTCGTTTGAAATGATGATTTAATGTGTCACGTTAACTTACCGTTACACCATTAACAGTAATTAACGACTCAGTGAGTAGAATGTTACAACAGAGTAACGTAAGTGATTAAAACGTAACATTTCAAATATAGGTGACTAAAATGTAAGATGAGGCAAACAAAAGTGACTATTCTAATAGTTTACCCTTTTTTTCTAAAGTAGGTATGACTAATTTTGTAATCTTACACTGTGTTTGGTTCAGTGTAATAGGTAATCCATTACGCCCAGATTACGCGCCTATTACATTACGCCCCTATTCCGGCGTTTGGTTCGCTGTAATAGATATTACGCGCGTAATACAATCCCGACCTAATCCCCAAATTCCCTGCTTTTCTATTCCCTTCCTAAATCCCAGATTACCTATTACGTCCGGCTTCCCTTCCCAACTCTCTGTTTTACCCTCCCTCCCTACCCGAAATCGACCTCCACCCTCTCCTTTTTCTGTCCCCATCATTTCTCCTCCCATTTCCCACTGCTTCATTTTTCCTCTCGGAGCACGTTTGGTTGTTGAATCTTACCGACGGCTGGGGTTCCTCTCTCTCGGAAATCCTTAACTCTCGACTAAAATCGCAAGGTAAGGATAATGGGTAATATATTTTGTTTTTCTTTTGTTTACTATGCTTTTGAGGTAGAGTATGTTTAGGTCTTAACAGTTCTCTATTTATGTTTATCGGAATTATTTGGGGTTAGCTTAAAATCACTACAAAGTTAAATGTCTCCATCTCTGCAAGTCCCCCAATATATATATATTTTTTGCGAAAAATTTTGAACTTGGGAGAAGATATCTAATTCTTATAGATTGGTTTAGTTTTCTATATGGAATGGACATTGTTATCAGTTAATCCTAGCTGCTTGATGAATCTTTCTTCTTCTTTGACTTCTCTTAATCTGTTTGGGTGTCGTATGCAATGGAACTTCTCTTAATCTATCTCGAATACAACTAAATAAAAATTCATATTTTTTCAACCATTCTTCTGAAAATTTATTTTGTTTGTTTTGCAGTATCTTTGAAGTGTAATGTTTTTTTTCTGGGTTTGATTAAATGGAGAAAAACAAGGATCATGATTATGGAGAGGAAGAAGATTCAGAGTATGTATTACTTGATCTTGAAGCTGTTCGTGGGCAGATTGACATCCCTCCAAATGCACCTTATACTCTTTCTGTAAGTTCTAAATTTTTGTATGTTACAAATTTGTTAAGGTTTTTTTTTTTTGGCAGTTATGTGAAAATTAGAATTTATAACTGAATGAGTATTTAGGAAGTTTAGTCTTGAATACATATGACAGATACAAATATTTTTAAAAAAACTAAGAACCCGAGAAGAAAGCTTTGCCTTTGGTTTTTGTTGCTCGATGTTCATTTTATATTTGTTAATTCATGAAACGAAAGCTCTCATATTTTTACTGGTCAGCTTATGAGGATTAGGGAATTTTAATGTGTTGATAGAGATCTTCATCTAGATATATAATACTAGCTATCCGTGTGATTGCTTTAACTATGGAGAACTTAATCTAGATAAACCTTGTTTAGATTATGTATGTACTTGCTTTGTACTTGTTGGATTTAATCTAGATAAAGCTTCCTGGGCTAAGTTCAGTTAAGTCTATATCATCATCCTCCCCTTGGCATATTGCATTCATTTTAGCTATAGAGTTATTTGCACAATTGGTGATTATCGTTTGACATTTCTCAATCTTCTATACTGGCCTAGTAGTCATTCTTCTCTCCTAACCTTTCTCATATGTGATCAACTGTACTGTTTTATTGCAAGCGCAGTCTCCTAACTACAATGCTTACCTGAAACAAATTTTCCCCAATATTCAGCAAATCGATTCTGAGGTATTGGCTTAGAAATTTTGGTAGGTTCAGGACTTTTGTAGTTGAATGTTCATAAATTTGCAATCACGCGTGTAGTATGCTAACGGTAACATCTCCAGTCCCTTGTTGTCTGGAGCTTGTGAGTTTGCAAATGTTGCTAGGGGAAAACAGGGTTCTGGAAGTGATCCCTAATACATGACAACTAGCAGGAAGCATGTGAGTGCTTGGTGGGATGATATTAGCAGCAGACCGTCCTAGCAGAAGGTTCTCCAGCTCTATGCTCCTCATTTCTAAGAATTGAAAATGATGCAATCTGGGGATGGGGTCTTTTTAATGATGTCTGCTTTGTTGTTTAGCAGTTTGGTTTGGTTTGGGGTCTGGTCTTTGACTGTTTTAAGAGGCCAAGTAGTTATCCTGTGTTAGTTATACTTACAATAAAATGTTGGTAGGGGTAGGGGGTTACAATTATCGTTTTGTTTGCCTATGTTTGATATTATGAATAAAGATGAAGAAATCATGGAGATATCCAAGAGAACCAAGTGCACAATTGAATGTGCTTCAAAGGCAAATTTTTTCTTTTATTTTCTATGGTTTTATTACTTATTGATTTTCTTTTTGTTGGTTTAAATCTTCGAAATAATTGTCCAAAAGGTTTTGGTAGTGTTGGCATTGGCATCAATAAAAGTTTGAGCTTACTATGAGTATAATTTGAACCCAAATGTGGTAGTGTTGGCATTGGCATTATTTTAAATTGTATAAATTCATATAAGAAAATTTATTATCAAGAATTTTATGAAATTTTATATTATTATTAAATTATATGTAATAATTATTATTTTAAATTATACAAATTCATAAAATATAATTTATTAGTTATAATTATTTTAAATTTTATTAAATCATATATTTAAATTAAAATATATTTAATATTAATTATTTAAAATTTTATTTTATAGTATCATATATTATGATTTGAGTAAATTCATATAAGAATATTAATTATTAAGAATTTTATTAAATTATATATTTTAATTATATTATATTTAATAATAATTATGTTATTTTATATTTTACAGTATCATATATTATGGTTTGAGTAAATTCATATAAGAATATTAATTATTAAGAATTTTATTAAATTATATATTTTAATTAAAATATATTTAATAATAATTATGTTTAAATATGATTAAATTATTTATTATTGATATTAATAATCTTATTAAAATTTAAATAAAATAATTTACCAAAACAAATTTCTGCTAATTATTAAGAATTTTATTAAATTATATATTTTAATTAAAATATATTAAATAATAATTATGTTTAAATATGATTAAATTATTTATTTTTGATAATAAATAATCTTATTAAAATTTAAATAACAATAACAATAATCATTTACCAAAATAAATTTATGCTAAGGGTATTCTGGTCATTTTAGTTTTCTCCATTATGCTATTACACCTCTATTACATTCAACCAAACACAGTTTTACTATTACGCCTCTATTCCATTACATTCAACCAAACAGTTGATTTGCTATTACACCTCTATTCCATTACACCTCTAATCCAATACACCTCTAATCCAATATAGCGAACTAAACGTGCTTTATTACTGTAAAATTGTAATATATTATTCGAATAAATTATAATTGTTTAAGCTTTAAGTGATTATGCACTTATCGTATTTCATCCAGTTATCAATATTGAAGATTTGATGATGGTGAATAACTTAAAATATTCAATAAAAGAGAGTAAGTTGATAGGATATGATTAATAAAAAAAAGTTAATAAAATATACTATTATATCATATTTTTAAATTGTAATCCATCTTTAAACCACAAATTCGATTAATAACATTTATTTTTCGAAATAATATTAACTTCATATAAATGTATTTTATTATATAGGGGAATCATATCGTTATCAAGTTATACTAATTAAGGTTAAATTTAATTTTATTTCCAATATTTATGAGATATGAATTTATTATGCAAATATGGAAATAGAGATGATTAAGGAATTATCTAATGCACGCCTTCACAGTTATCCTCTTAATAAATTACCTGCAATCAGTTTTATACACAAATTTCAATCAGCAAATAAGATCCTCACAAACTCTTTACGGGTTAAATACTACGGAATATACATCATCATGGGCTCATTCGGGCTGGGATATAAAATTTTAGTTTTATTTTTTAGGTTTGAGTTTTGTCCAAAAATAAATTTAAAATTTTATCTAAATTTGACCTAAATTGAATATATTAAATCTGAACTTATCTCGGTCTATTCATATTAATTTTTTATATAAAAAAATTTAAAATTATAATACATCAAATACACTAAAAATAATAAAATAAATGTAGATAGTTGCAACTTAGCAAGCAAATGGCCTTAAAATAGTAGTAAAATTAACGAAAAATAACAGTTATACAATTTCTAAATAATAATAATAAAATAGTAATAATATGATAGTAAAATGGCAGTGAAATAGCAACAAGACAGTTGATTCAGACTAGGTCGGCCTAGGTTTAGAGAAAAAATTTTACCCGAGACCCGGCCCGTTTAGAAAATGAGTCTTATTTTTTTGTCTAAGCCCATTTTTCAAATTTATATTTTTTTCCATATCCTCACACTTTTCGGTCGAACTTTCGTACTAGAATGGATATTTCTATATTTTATTTTATTTTATTTTTCGTTCTTATATTACAATTATATCTATTTATTCACGGAATAAATTTTATAAAACCTTTTTACAATACATAAATGTATTGGTAAAATGGATTTTTTATAAAGCTTTTGATAATTTGGGTGTTTTAGTTGGGTCTTCAAAACTTCGACACCAATAAATACAAATATCAACAACAATTGTAAAAGTAGAAAAATAAGATGAACTTTAGAGAATGTGGTTTTCAAATAGGGATAAATCTCAAAATTATATATAAATTATGGTTTAATGTGTAATTGTATAGATGAATTTTAATTTTATGTAATTTTATACATAAAATTTTGATTTGATCCAATTCTTTGTAAATTATTAACACAATTATAAATATAATATCATTTTATGTTTATATATTACATACATAAATAACTATATTTATCTATATAAAAATAATTTGATGTATTTATTTCTTTAAATGTATATGATTAAATCAAAATTAAGGCTTCAAGTATACAATTGAATCCCATTAGAGTTTTACGTGTATAGTTGCACCAAATTAAAGTTCATGTATATAATTACACATTAAATCAAAGTTCATATATAATTTTAAAATTTATCTATTTTCAATATTACATATATAGATTTTTTTTTCTAAATTGAATTTTTATAAATGAAAAATATTTATACTTTTAATCAAATCAAAATTTTACATCCATACTTTCAAAAACAATTAGACAAATATAATAAGTTTTACTGTCATTCAAAAGATTATATATGCCACAATCATTTTACTTTTTTTAACAATAAATTTGTTTACAAAAGGTAATTTAAAAAAAAAAAAGAAAGAAACATTTGTGTTTTAAAAACAATGTTTTGGAAAGACATACCTAAGAAATTATGATAAAATTATGGGTCTATTTGGGAGGAAAAATAAATAAATGAGAATATAATTATTAGGGTAGTAATTACATTCTCACACTCTCTTGTAATTTCTTAGATGTGTTTGGTTGATATAACGTAATTATATCGTAATTGTGTCATATTCGATAGTACAAACTGTAATTACAAATTGTAATTACACAGTTATATAATTTTAAAAAAAATTAGGAGCTATAAAAATTATTAGTACGATAAAAAATTCTAAAATAATAACAAAAATTACAATCAAATCATCATATGTAATGTATTAGTCTAAGAAAATAGTCGATAATACGATTACTAATAAAAATAATAAGAAAAATAAACATTATGTGCAATTTTATCTAATTGCTCTAGCATTCCATATTTGTTGGATTATTCCCTCTTTAATATTTATCATGTACTCCTTGTCATCATCTGTTGGTCTTTCACCAACCCCTTCATCACCTGAATTTGAATTTGAATATATATCATTAAAATTATTAATATCTCTTTTTTCAATGTACTCTTCAAAGTATGGATCGTTCTAATTCCAACTACGAAGTATGCTACATACTAATATGATCCAACTTTGCTTTTTTATGTCATACTAAGTTGATGTTAATATGGAACTTTTATTAGAACAACAATTGTTATCCGAGCCATATTTCGAAGCTTTAAATGTCTCAAATTAAAGAGTTCGTGAGTCCTTTCTAGTGTTTGTGTCCAGCTTCATTTTTTCAAATGGTTTCGTACCCAACGATGTGGTGTAAGAAATTATTTTATATTTGATTAGTTATCATATACCACATAATATTTGAGTTCATAGTGCAAAAAATATGTTGCTTTGATTATAAAAACTCAAATAAATTTAACTTGGAGAAAAACTTATGCTAGATCATAACCTGTTTTATAATACATAAATTAAGTTAAAATAGTATAAAACTTATAATATATAACATTTATAAAGTGTTCAATAACTTATAAATAATATAATTTTTATCATAACTTTGAAAAGTTATTTTTTATGGATATGTTATGACAAAAAATTATAATACTTTTTTTAAAGTAAATAAGTGTATTATGTTTTATAATATATAGCATGGACACATAAATAAGTTACGTCCATATTTTTTTGCTACAACTTTTTATAAATAATTATATTATAACACTTTTATAATATGTAAATTAATTTTATAATATACTTTTTTATTTTATAATATACTTTTTGACCACGACTTATAGGATTTAAACAATATAATTTTTTTATGTTATAACTTTATAAAATACATAATTTATTTTTTTTAATAATATAAGTTTTTAGGATTTATAATATAACTTTAGAAATTTTTGGATATAACCATCCCAAAACTCATATATGTTCATGCTTATAATATAATTTTTAATATTTAAATTGCATAAAAAATATTTTTTATTTAAATTTAAATCATGTATAAGTGTTTAGAAAGTCATAGGTTAATTGGATTTGAATTTAATTATCTGCGTAATTACTCCAACTCTCATCCTCCCCGTAGAATTGAAAAGTATAATTGAGTGCTTCAATAACACTAAATTTAGTGGAACTCACCAATTATAATAGTTATCCAAACATATCATACTTTTATAATTACAAATAATTATACCCAAATTCAATTATTAAGTTACTTTTCAAGCAGTATCTATTTATTAAGATTTTACCCTTAGAAAAAACACAAACATCATCGATTATAAAATTTTTGTTATCACTCTTCCAAGATATGTTTCTGGTTCATCTAAAAGAATTAGAGCATACAAAATATTTATTTAAATTTTATGAAATATTTCTAAAATTTTGATCATTTTGATGAATGCTAATTGACTCAAGTTTATTTTAAATATTAGATTTTTTTTTCTAAATTTGTATTGGTCATAATATAAACTATCACAATTTAAAAATATAAAATTTATATTGTTTTGTTTTTATTATCTTAATAATATTATTTTATCTTAAAATTTTAACAAAAGAAGTATGAAAATTAAATTAATATTACAACTATGGGATCGCCGGTTCGCCTCGTGGTGCAACGGAAAAATTATTCTTACGATCGTCAATCACAAATCCATGTTCGAGGAACGAATCAGGTTGAAATAGGATTGAATATATACCTTTTCAAAACTAAAAATGACGAATAATGTTGTTAGTTGAAATCCTTTGCGTGATGTCAGTCCTAACCGCAATAAAGTGTTTTAGTCTCTATGTAGTCCACTGATAGTACTAGAAAGAACACAGGTTTTCCCCTTTACTTATTGGTTAAATTGTTCCCATTTAGTTATCCTTAGCATACATTTTAGCATTTTTAGTTTAGTAAATTGCATTTTATAACTCAGTGAATCCTAGCATATTTCATCATTAATTTTACTATCTTTTTTACATTAATGTCAATGCATGAGTTAATTTTAGATTGCATCCAGAATTGTCGCCACACTTGACAACTGTCTGGATGAGAACTAAAATTGCGTGAGTTGTCCAGTCTGGTATAACCAACCCGTACGTACAAGGACAGAATCATTTTTGGGGAAAGGACACTTGTACTATTGGAGGAGGACATAAAAAGTGGATGTGAGAAGAAAAAGAGAGTTTTTTTTCTGGATCATCATCTTCATCATCCTACCTTGAAGCTTGTGGCCATGGCAACTTAAGCCTCTCACAAGTGAGCCAACGTGAAAACTAGATGCAGACTAGCTTCTAACGAGAAGACCTAAGTGCGAGACAAGAGGGAATAGAGAGATTCAGTTAAGTTGTCTAGGAATAGTATTCTCTACTCGATTCTTTCTTATTTCTTTATAAGTGTTGGTGATTATTCTCTGTTTTCTGTTTGTATGGAAGTGCACATGAATTCTTGATTAAATGTTATATTATTCAACCTTGCTTTATTGTTTAATCTTGATGTTTGAATGTTTTTTTAACACGGAAGTGTTACTGCAATCACTGACACTGGAAAGTGCAGTAGCCAACAAGCATTACAACGAAAGTTGAGTGAGGATTAGAGGAATTTAGTCCACTTGTTCTTAATAGTGTCGTCTTGCCATCATCAGAAGGTGAGGTTAGTATGCATGTTTAATTTTCGGATTAAATAGAAGAGTGACGCTGGATAAGATATACATTGAACTTTATTGCTTCGACAACTCTTTATACCTTGTGAGCACTTAGTATTCTACTGAAGATTCATGTTGGGGATCCTAGTTTATCATTACCATATTTTATTTTATTGCTCTTAAGTTATTGCATCGACAACTGTCCTCACAATTTATCTCTTTTATATCCATTTATTGCACCGACATTAATAGACAAAAGACTACCATCCCTATGGGATCGATATCCAACAGACTCACATCTATCTACTATACTTGCATCGACAGTGTACGCTTGCACATTATTGCTGTAACGTAAACAGCCGATCAAGTTTTTGTTGTCGTTACCAGGGATGGCATTTGTTTGATGTTTATTTTTCTTTTTTTGTGTTTTTGCACTTTATTTTCCTTATATAATATTTCATATTCACTAACTATTTTTTTCTTTGTTGCTATTTCTTTAACTTCAATTTAGGTATTTTATCACCCGAAGAAATTCAGATTTTCTTCTTGATTTTGATCTAGAAATTGAATAAAGGACTGTTCGGAATAGACTTCGAGAACAAAGAAATATGGCTCTACCAGGGAACAATGCAGCCATACCCCTGATGCAATAGCAAAATGTTAATAACTCATTGTTGTCGCAAGATGCTCGCATAAAAAAAAGGACTATACGAGATTTGGTAGTACTTGTGATAGGGGGTTGCGCGCGGACCAAGATCGAGTTGCCAAGTCACGGGAAACTCCTAAGAAAGCTCTAAACAATCAGATCTGAAACGAAACAGAAAATTAAAAGATTAGAACTTTGAATTTCCAGATCTGAAATAAAATCCCCAAATCAGCAAAGAGTCAAATTGAGAATAGAAATAAGTGTTAATAAGGGTTCTTGAAACCCTAAAGGAGGTTGCGATTCTGCCCAATTGAACACCAAGATAGTTTTCCCCAAATTGTGGCAATCTAATTTCACCCAAAAAGAGTATGGATGAATCGGCAAGAACCCTAGAAATTGGGGATTTTTGGTTGATTCTTTAAGATAGAAAAAAGGCTGGAAACACAATAAGAATAGCAAATAAATTAGATAAAGATTCGGCACAAGCAGAAATAAAGAAAGAATTGACAGCAAGAAATTAAAGATAAGTCCTGAGAAGCCTTAAAATCCCGAAAGATCTCACAACTCCCTTCAAACGGCTCTAATCTCCCCTCCAAAGAATATCAATGGCAAGAAGAAGGCTGAAGATGGCTCCCACAATCAAAAGATTGTTAAAACAACTTCTAAAGAAAACCCAAGAGAGTATTCTTGGAGAAAAACTCAAAGAGAATTCTGCACTTAGAAAAATCTGAAATTTTTGATATATCTGAGAAGTTTTTTTAACAAGGTGGTTGGCCAAGCCTTTATATAGGCCTTTCAAGTGTTTTCCTAATCTAATTAGAAAACTAAAAATAAAAAAAACTCCTAATTACTTTAATATTTAAATGGAAATTTAGCCAAGGGCTTTTAATTGGGCCTCTTGGACTGAATATTTACATAAAAATTTAACTAAGTATTAAAAAAATAAAACTTTACGAATTGGGCCACTTTGAAAATTTGGCCTGATTTTCAATTAAGTATGGGTGGGCTTCTTGATTTGAGTCCATCACCTTATTGAGCTTGGGTTGGGCCTTTGTGACTCGTATCATTCCCCCCTTCCTCAAAAAGATTCGTCCTCGAATCTGAAAAATCAAATGGACTCGACTTTCCTCGATCGAACGAGACTAATGGCAATTGAGTCCACTGAAAAGAATAGCCATGAGATAGTAAATAGCAACGAAAACAAGCTTGTAGTCCAGTCATAAGCATAACAAAACAGGTATAACGCATGCGAATGGACAGATTCAGATTACCATGCAAACAATCTAATTTACTCGCCACTGCTTCGTCAAATATTCGAAACAAAGATGGACATGTTTTAAGGCATTCAGTTGTCTCAAATTGTTTCCACAAACCATGAATAAATTGCGAGTAATAAATGAAATGGTAAACATAATCGTCACAAGTAGGTATTTGAAAAGATTCACACGGTTCACAGAGTTGCACAATCATACCATGCATTAATCGACGGTCTATAGATTCACTCTCATATGCATTATCAAAAACAAGAATTTTTTTATCAACCATCAAAACAGATAAATCATCAATAAATAAAATAGGACAGTCAAGCACATTTCGATCTAAGTGTTTTACAAAAATTAAATCATCAATACGATCTTTGTCACTATCCGAGGAGTACAGAAGTGTTTCAAAAGTTTCAAGCATCTTACCTTTATTAGCAGAAAAATAAGGGTTGATTTTACCTTTTCCATTTAATACAAACCTTCGCTCATCGGGGGCATAGTGTAGTCGAAGCTCCGCTATTGAGTTAACCTTTGTCAAATGGAACTCAAACTTCATGTACAACCACATAAACTGTTTAAGGCACGAATATAAATTGAAAACAAATTTGGCAAATTTCGTTACCTTATTCACCAAAACAGATTTGCACCAATTCGAGAATTTTACATAAGGCAAATCAGGAGAATAACAACTTATGCTTCCTTTCGTAATGACTTTATCAACCACAATCGAAGAGTAACAATTAATCAGAACAAAATGAAGGGATCTTTTAAGAACTAAGTCACCAAAAATAATTTTCAAATCTGCACGGGACTTAGTGGCTAAAATTTTCTTACCTCGCTTACCTTCGGGCTCATGTAGTGTGATTTTATCTTCAACCTTGTCTATGTTGATCGTATGAAAGCGTCTTTCATTGAAAAGGTATTGAAGTTGAAAGTTATCTTTTGGTATTTCGGGAACCTGAAAAGTAGCAACACAAGAAAAATTCATATATTGGTTAGTGGAAACATTCCTCACTACCCTTTCCTCGTCTTTTTCTTTTGTTTCTTCAATTTCTTTTTCAATTTTCTTGTCTGTTTCACATTCCTTTCCACTCTCAATCTCTTTTTGCTCTTTTTCATTCTCTTTTTCTTTTTTGATTTCTTTTTGTGTCTTGCTTTCATTACAAGATAGAGATGTTACAAATGAATCAGAACGGAAAGGCTCTCGTTGGGTATGTACGGAATAACTTGCATACGAACAATGATCCCCTTGGAAAACTTCACTCTCGAAACTTGCTTTGCATCGTCTTGAATTCCTCATTGAATAGGAGTCATAATAGGAATCTCTTCTCGAATATTCGTTGGATGTTCGTCTTCTTGGCACTCTCATTTCTGCCCTTTCACTTGAATTAAGTTGTCATCGTTGGGCTCTTTGCTCCACCCGCATCTCATTGATAGTAGCACTTAATGTTTGAAGTATGACAGCCCGTTCGTCTAACTGTTGTTGGATCATTTTAAGTTTATCATGAACATCATTATGGTCATTATCACCTTGACCAATCCTAGACATTTTCAAAAATCTGGAAAATAAACACTCAACATTCAAAAAAGAAAGTTAGCAAACCTCACCGTTAATCACTTAAAAAGAAAAAATCAAATTCTCAATGAGGTAGAATTCAGTCTTGTGAGTTCTTTAGTAGAGTCTATATCAACCAATTAGAAAGTGTATGAACCGCAACTACCAAAGAGTCCTAATTTGCACTAAGATGCCAAAAACTGACGAGACACCGATTGATTCGTGTTGCACCGAGGAAGAATTGTGCACACGTTTAAATCCTACTAACACAAGAAACAAGAAGGTGTTAGATATTGTAAAGGGAGAATAAAAAGCAAACAAATGAAAACCTACAGCTAAGAATCAATAAAAATTGCTGAAATTGAAAAACCTGAAAAACTGCGAAGTAACTTGACAACTTCGTTTGAGGTGTTCCTCATCTCCAAAAATCATGAAATTAAATCTGGAATATCCTTAAATATTGAATTTTTTATTTGGAAAGTTTGGGCACCAAACTCAACCCGCTGAATATTTTTTTTAATTTTTATTGGATTTTGTCTTTTTCAATTTTTTTGACTTTTTTGACTAACTTTTTTGCGGGAAAGATTTTTTATATTCAATCACAGTGCCAAAAAATATGTATGTAAAATTTCAGATAAATCGGACAATGTTTACCCACTCAAATGATTTTTTTCGAAAACTTTTTCTCGGTAAAACTGCTGTTTGTAGTTTTAAAAAATAGAGATCAGTTTAGATATCAACCAAGAATACCCAAAACGCCCAAAATCTGATACCAAATGATAAAGGGGTTGCGCGCGGACCAAGATCGAGTTGCCAGGTCAGGAGAAAACTCCTACGAGGATCTAAACGAACAGATCTGAAACGAAACAGAAATTAAAAGATTAGAACTTTGAATTTCCAGATCTGGAATAAAAATCCCAAAATCAGCAAAGAATCAAATTGCGAATAGAAATAAGTGTTAATAAGGGTTCTTGAAACCCTAAAGGAGGTTGCTATTCTGCCCAATTGAACACCAATATAGTTTTCCCCAAATTGCGGCAATCTAATTTCACCCAAAAAGAGTATGGATGAATCGGCAAGAACCCTAGAAATTGGGGATTTTTGGCTGATTCTTTAAGATAGAAAAAAGGCTGGAAACACAATAAGAACAGCAAATAAATTAGATAAAGATTCGGCACAAGCAGAAATAAAGAAAGAATTGACAGCAAGAAATTAAAGATAAGTTCTGAGAAGCCTTGAAATCCCGAAAGATCTCACAACTCCCTTCAAATGGCTCTAATCTCTCCTCCAAAGAATATCAATGGCAAGAAAAAGGCTGAAGATGGCTCCCACAATCAAAAGATTGTTAAAACAACTTCTAAAGAAAACCCAAGAGAGAATTCTTGGAGAAAAACTCAAAGAGAATTCTGCACTTAGACAAATCTAAAATTTTTTATATATCTGAGAAGTTTTTTTAACAAGGTGGCTGGCCAAGCCTTTATATAGGCCTCTCAAGTGTTTTCCTAATCTAATTAGAAAACTAAAAATAAAAAAAATCCTAATTACTTTAATAGTTAAATGGAAATTTGGCCAAGGGCTTTTAATTGGGCCCCTTAGACTGAATATTTACATAAAAATTTAACTAAGTATTAAAAAAATAAAACTTTACGAATTAGGCCACTTTGACAATTTGGCCTGATTTTCAATTAAGTATGGGTGGGCTTCTTGATTTGAGCCCATCACCTTCTTGAGCTTGGGTTGGGCCTTTGTGACTCGTATCAACTTGTCTTGGATTATTTAAATCCAAGCTGGGAATTTTGAACTCAAGCCAGTAATGTTTCAAATGCTAAATTCTAATGAACAATATGCTGGACTGGCAAACAGAGATGCGAGAGAACATCTTAAATCCTTTTTATTGATCTATGCTTCTTTTAGTCAACAATGAGTTCCTGATGATACCTTGAAGATGCAGTTATTTCCTTATTCCCTACAAGGAAGAGGTGGCACTTGGTTTTTTGGACTACCTGCCAGATCAATTACTTCTTGGGATGTACTAGCAACACAGTTTGTTTTATGATTTAATCAACCGACAATGAATGCTCATCTTCGAAATGATATTACTGTTTATTATCAGCTGGACGATAAAAATCTTCACACTACATGGGAACGTTATAAATCTTTACTTTGACATTGTCCCATACACGGCATTTAACCAGAAACACAAATTGAGATTTTTTATAATAGGTTGAATTCACATACAAGGAATCTTGTTGACACATCAGCCAATGGATCTCTGTTGGATTGTACTTATAATGATGCTGTAAGAATTCTTGAGAGAATTGCTCAGAATGATTACATTAGCCTATCTCCAGAGCTGCACAAGCAAAAAACTGCTCCAAGAGTTATTGAATTGGATGCAGTAACCACACTAAGTGCTCAAGTTTATTTTCTCACAAACATGATTAAAAATATGCAAGGGACTAGTGGAGTTGCACCTATACAAGTCACTCAACAAGTTTATGTTCCTACGTTTTGTTGTGAGATTTGTAGTGACAACCATAGCCATGAAGATTGTCCACAACATGCAGAGAATGCTTGTTATATTAGTAACATCCACAATAATTCTTATGGTAATTTTTACAACAACTCTGCACGCAACCAACTACTTTGGAGAACTCAAAATGTTGGACAAAATGCTACGACATTCAGATATGGGAATACATCTACTCAGGGAAATTATAGTCTCAGGCAAGGGATCTACAATCAACAACATAAGAACTACAATCAGCAAACTCAAATGCATCCACAACAAGGCTAGAAACATCCACACCAAATTCCGATGCTGCCAAAACACTCTTCAATACCAAATAAATATGTTCAAGGACATCAACAACAATCGTACACACAAGCTTCTACTTCTGACTCGTTAGCAACTCTTGAGGCGTTAATGCGGGAGCATATTACTTGCACGGAAGCTATCGTACAAGGGAATTCATCTTCTATTCGAGCTTTGGAGGCACAATAAGGACAACTTGCTTAAAATCTAAATACTCAACCACCAGGGTCATTACCTAGTGACACGAAAAATCCCAGTCCGAGGAGGAAAGAACATTGTAAGGCTATCACTCTTAGGAGTGGTAAACAAACTGGAAAATCATTTATCGACTCTACTGTAGCACCTTAAAATACAGATGGAGTGATCACTAGTGAGAAGGTTAAATCTAAAGAGTTTGTCGATGCATCAGAAAAGAAGTTCCACAAATTGTCACTCATATGCCTAATGTCTAACCTTCGAAACTATCGACGCAATCAAAGATGTCAGCACAAAAAAATATCTCTCTACCTTTACCCTTCCCATAAAGATTCAGGAAGAATGAGCATGACAAACAGTATCAGCAGTTCCTGGACACACTGAAGCAATTACAGATCAACATTCCTTTAGTAGATGCTCTGGCACAAATTCCAAGTTATGGGAAATTTATGAAAGACCTCTTGCCCAAGAAGAAGAAGCTCACTGATATTGAAACTATTGCACTCATAGAAGGTTGTACTGTTGTTTTGACAAACAAGTTGCCCCCTAAATTGAAAGATCCTGGGAGCTTTACCATCTCATGTTTAATTGGCAATCATTATTTGGGTAAGGCTTTATGCGACTTGGGAGCTAGCATTAACCTAATGCCACTATCTACTTTTAGAAATTTGGGAATTGGTCACATGAAATTTATTGCAGTGACATTACAACTAGTCGATCGATCATTGGCTCAACCTGAAAGGAAAATAAAAAACGTTGTAGTTCGTGTGGATAAATTCATTTTTCCAGCTGATTTTATCATACTTGACTGTAAGACAGACAAGGAGGTTCCCATAATCTTGGGACGACCATTTTTAGCCACCGGTTGAACTCTTATTAATGTTTATAAAGGTGAACTAACAATGTGACTTAATGATGAGCAAGTCGCCTTCAGTGTTTTTGAATCTATTCAATGCAAGGACAAAGAAGAATGTCATACTGTTGATGTGCTAGATAATCTAATTGAGAAAGAATTTAATGACCAAAGCATAGTACTTTCTGAAGAGTTTGCAGTGACATCTGATGCCGAATCCTTAGAAGATTGTAACAGCATGGATAAAGCTCATAATCTTGAACTCAAGCATGAATGGTAGATTGAATCCTTAGACCTAGCTAACAGAACAACCCTAATTTTTAAGCCATCCATTGAAGAAGCTCCTGCTCTGGAGTTGAAACCACTACCTCCTCATGTTAAATATTTCTTTCTAAGTGACCACAATACTCTCCCAATTATTGTCTCTACAACACTAGATGCAACTCAAGAAAGGAAATTAGTCCATATTCAGCAACCTAAATGAGCTATTGCTTGGAGTATTATCAATATTCAAGGTATTAATCCTTCTTTTCGCATGTACAAGATCAAGTTGGAAGATGAAGGCAAGCAATCGATTGAACAACAAAGAAGATTAAACGAGAAGATGAAAGAAGCTGTCAAGAAGGAAATCATAAAATGGCTTGATGATGGAATTATTTACCTGATTTCTACTAGCAATTGGGTAACTCCAGTGCAATACGTGCCTAAAAAGAGTGGCATCATTGTGGTTCACAACGATAATTAAAAATTAATTCCTACACGCATTCCCACGGGATGACGATTTTGTATGGATTATCGCAAATTGAATGCGGCCACAAAGAAAGATTACTTCCCACTTCCTTTCATCGACCAAATGTTGGACCGCCTTGCTAGAAAGGCCTATTATTGCTTTTTAGACGACTATCCTAGGTACAATCAAATTGCTATTGCACCGGAAGATCATGACAAAACAACCTTCACTTGCCCCTTTGGTACTTTTTCTTTTCGCCGTATGCCTTTTGGTCTTTGCAACGCACCAGCCACATTTCAAAGATGCATGATGGAAATATTCTCAAATATGATCGAAGACTTTTTAGAGGTGTTTATGAATGATTTCTCAATCTATGAGAATGATTTTGATCATTGTGCTAACAATTTAGATATAGTACTGAAGCGATGTGAGGACACACATCTTGTCCTAAATTGGGAAAAATGTCATTTCATGGCAATTGAAGGCATTGTGTTAGGTCATCACATCTCTTTTCAAGGCATTCAAGTAGACAAAGCTAAGGTGGAAATCATTGAGAAATTACCTCCACCAACAAACATGAAAGGTATCCGCAGTTTTCTTGGATATACGGGGTTTTACCCTAGGTTTATTAGAGATTTTTCAAAAATTGCAAAGCCCTTATGCTCATTGTTGGAATAGAATCGAAATTTTTTCTTTACCGATGCATGTCTGGATGCCTTTATTCAGTTAAAAAAGAAGCTAGTGAATGCACCCATTGTCGTTGCACTCGATTGGTCTCAACCTTTCGAAGTTATGTGCGATGCAAGCAACTTTGCTGTGGATGTGGTTCTAGGACAAAGAAAGCGAAAAATATTTCACACTGTTTATTATGCTAGCAAAACTCTAACAGAAGTTCAACTTAATTATACAACCATAGAGAAAGAATTGTGGGCTGTAGTCTTTGCTTTTGACAAGTTTCGTTCATATCTTGTCGGTGCAAAGGTTACTGTATTCAGTAATCATTTGGCATTGAGATATCTCTTTGTGAAAAAGATGTCAAACCAAGACTGATACACTACATTACTAATGCAAGAATTTGACATCGAGATAAAATATTGTAAGGGTTCAGAGAATCAAGTTGCAGACCATCTATCTCGATTGGAAGTTGGCAGCGAAGACGAAAATATACTTCAAATTGTCGACGTATTCCCAAATGAGAAGTTATTTGTTGTAGATGCAACTCCTTGGTATGTGAATTTTGTTAATTATCTAGCATGTGGAAAACTCCCATTGGGTGTCACAGGCCACAAAAAAAAATTCTTCGTGACGTAGTGAAGTATCATTGGAACGAGCCGTATTTATTCAAGGTATGCAATGACAACATCATTCGACGTTGTGTTCCAGAAGAGGAGATGCTTTTTAATCTTAAAGAACTGTCATGATGCTCCTTATGGAGGTCATTTCAGTGATATGAGAACCGTGGCTAAATTTCTCCAATCAGGATTCTACTGGCCGACATTATTCAAAGACGCCCACAATTTTGTGAATCAATGCGATAGGTGTCAGCGCACTGATTCTATATCCCGACACCATGAAATGTTGCAGCAGCCAATTATGGAGGTTGAATTATTCGATGTTTAGGGTATGGATTTTATGGAACTGTTTCCAAGCTCATTTAGAAATCTTTACATATTAGTAGTTGTTGACTACGTCTCGAAGTGGATTGAAGCTGTTGCAGTCCCAAAGAATGATGCAAAGATAGTGCTAAATTTTTTTCACAACCATATATTCACCTGCTTTGACACACCAAAAACATTGATTAGTGATCAAGGTAAACACTTTTATTGCAACTAAGTGGCGACTGCACTGAAGAGATATGGAGTTAATCATAGAATGGCTACCACTTATCATCCGCAAACCAATGGACAAGCCAAAGTATCGAATCGACAAATTAAAAACATTCTTGAGAAGGTTGTAAACCCTTCGAGGAAAGATTGGTCTTTCCAATTGGATAACGCTTTATAGGCATTGCAAACAGCACACAAAACTCTATTAGGGATATCGTCGTATCAATTAGTTTTTGGGAAAACATGTCACTTGCCAGTCGAACTGGAACACAAAGCAATATAGGCAATTAAGCAAGTGAACATGGACTATGAAGTGGCTGGGAATAAAAGATTGTTGGATATCACTGAGCTAGAGAGATTAGGAGAAATGCTTATGAAAAGCTACAATATACAAGGAAAAGACCAAATGATGGCATGACAAGATTATTTTAGAGCGACAATTTAACGCAGGTCAACAGGTTTTATTATTCAATTCTTGACTCAAATTGTACCCAGGTAAATTAGGTTCACATTGGTCTGGACATTTTGAAGTTGTCACTGTATTTCCTCATAGTGCAATCACAATTCGAGGTTTACGTGGTGGACACCAGTTCAAAGTAAATGGACAAAAGCTGAAACACTATTTTGGCAACAATGATCAAAAGCAGGCAGAGACCATTAAATTGGTCAAAAAATTTTAATTTTTAATTAGTACTCCGTGATTTTAGTTTATTTTATTTATATTTTGTTAACGTTTATTTTCCTTCCTTTTTGCAGAATAACTTAGATACCTTTTTTGACGCATTAAACTTTTGTTGTTGGCGCATTCCATAAGTCTGTACTACCATTTATATCCCATCAGAATTCAAGGAAATTCAAATTCCAGCTTTGGATCAAAACTCTCTCAGCCATTTGATCCTTCTAAGCGGGCACAATTCCTATTGGACACAACTCTTCTCGCAAACCTTATATCTCTCCACAAAACAACACGCCTCTCCGTCTTCCTCTTTCACTTAGTATAAATCCTTTTCCACTGTACCGATTGTAATGCATTCAAACAACCATTTTTATTTCTTTTCTCTTCTCAATATCATATCTTTTAACCTTAAATCGTTCTCCCTTAACAAAAGATGGCCAAAATAAGAGGCTCGATCAAGAAAGCTACCAAATTTACTAGAGAACATGCATCCTCTGCTACCACAATCTGCGAATCGAAATCCTTCAGGCCACTGGAGACAAATGACCAGTAATTTTATTAAATAAAGCAGTAAAGGAACGATTTCACAACAACATGTTGAAATGGAACTTTCATCCCAAATAAGGCATTTCCCTTTCGCCACAACAAGACCTGGGTAAACAAGTCTCCAAAACCATCTCGAAGCTAAGGTGGGAAACTTTTTGCACCCATCCCGGCAGCTACTCTCCTTCACTGGTACGTGAGTTCTATGCTAACCTCTACGATCATGAGTTAGAGTTCATTTTCATTTGAAAAGGTTTAATAACATAAGACGCTGAAAAAATCAATGAGCTGTACAACACTAAGGTCGATGTCGACAAACACTCCGAGTTCATTGATGACTTCACAGATGAAAAATGAGACATGTTGATAAGAGACTTGTGTGTCAAGGGAGCGGTGTGGATAGGTTCTAATCAAAAGAATTACACGATGCACCGTCGCTTCCTGACGCTACAAAGCAAAATTTGGTTTCATTTTGTCAACTGCAGGCTCAAACCCTCCAATCACAGCACCATAGTCACCCTAGACAGAATATGTTTGATACATTCTATTGTCAAAGGAAAACAAATTGATGTAGCCGCAATACTTCACCAAGAAATAGCTGACTGCGGTGTAAGGTAGACTAGGTTCTTGGTTTTCCCATCTCTGGTGATGAAATTGTGCCAGGAAAGAGGAATCGTGCCCCGTGCTGGTGAAGAAGTCTTGGAAAATAAGGGCCCAATCAATGAAACCTCTATGGAAAGAATGACTCGTAGCAAAGACACCGATTTTGAAGGAGGTGGAGACCAGCAAGATAAGAAAGGGCAAAGCCAAAGCCGACAACAAAGGAACAAACCTAAATGCAGAGACATCATTATGGCGCAAATTGAAAGATGTCGAAAAAATGGTAAATGCCATCAACAATAGGCAAATTAGGCTTGTCGCTATAATAGAAGATATGGAGAAATCCAAAAATTTGTTTTATGTTTATACAGAGCTTGAAACAGTTCTATTGTAGCCACATTAGGCCAACTGAGCCCATCCCCACTACTGAAATTCCCTGTGCTTCCACCAATCATTCTTAATTATGACCTCTCTTACTCGGATGATGACTTAGAAGACCGAGATAGATCGGTGGCATCCCCACCCATTGTGCAAGTCTCTAATAATGAGAAAGAATAAGAATCCAGGGACATTGAAGAATGCTTGTGAAAGATTGATAGCTTGTTTGAGGATGGTATTTTCGCTGATCAAGAGGACACTATTGTTGAGAAAGAATTTACTGCTGCAGAAAAGGAAGTTATTGCTAAAAAATAAGAAGTTGTTGCAAAAGGGAAGGAAAAAGAAGAAGAAGATTCTGTTGAGAAGACTGTCAACGCACCCGAGGCTGTGGGTGCAAATATTGATAATTTGGAGCAAACTGAAGCGAGACCGGCTTAAGCTGCTGAGGTAACCAGTGAGGAGCAATGCAATTCATTGGCAATAGTGGTCTACACTAGACCACTCTAGGTGACCTCTCCTACACAGAAAGAAGTCGATGATGCCGGGGCAGAACCGGGAACTGAGGAGCAATCCGAAGACCGTACAAAACCCAAAGAAAAGAAAAGCGCTCCAAGGATAAGAAAATGAAAGAATGAGGAGAAAAAGAAAAGAAGGAGAAAGAAACATCATGCAGCCACATCAGCGGTTGAAGATAACTGAGTTAGTTTATTTTAAGCTTTAGTTATAGTATTCATGCATTGCATGTAGCTATAGGTTTAGTTTTGATAAGTATATATTGTGATTGCATTTTTATTATCATTACATTTCATGTTAATGCATTGGGGACAATGCAAACTTTAAGTTTGGGGGAATGCACATGGGGCTTAGAAATGCACCCACATTTTTAAATTTTTCTTTCGGTAATGAAGCATGCAAGGTTTAATTATAGTTAATGAAAATTTTTTGAAAATTTTTGTTACATTCGATGCTTAATTATCGAATAATGTGAATTATCAATGAAAGAGTTAGATAAATTTGACAAAAGGTTGTAGCTTTAATTCTTTGATGAATGGATTAGGTTGCATTAGTAATGGATGACTACTATCTTTCTTTAAATCTTGAATGAATCTGCTTTTTACAGCTGCTTAATATGTATATTATAAATTAGAGATACTCTAAAGTGGGTGTAGTATGGAATGTTAAAAAGGGAACACTCCAATATAAGCGTTAGAAAAATCAATCTGGCCAAAGGCTGTCGCTGCATGAGTGTGTGTCGGTGCAATTACGTACTCCTTGAGGGTTTGTTGCTCCCCATCGTTACTTCTCAGGAACAAGGGTACAGTAATGCAACGATATCTCCTATTCCAAAAAATATATATATCCTTAGTATTATACAATAAATGATATAATGGTAGATAGAATTTGGGGTTTGAAGCATGATGCTAGCGTTGATGAAGTTGCAACCTTATTCATTCATACTTATGAATTGTCGATGCAATATTCTTTCATCTAAATGTGATTCATCCATTGGGTATTTAGAGGGTCCAAGTTGCTAGAATGATAATTCGCCTTGGTAAAATTTTTTGTAGCCTTGCTAGTTTCTGTTTTACTTGAGGACAAGTAAAAACTCAAGTTTGAGGTGTGATAGTACTAGAAAGAACACAAGTTTTCCCCCTTACTTACTGGTTAAATTGTTCCCATTTAGTTACCCTTAACATATATTTTAGCATTTTTAGTTTAGTAAATTGCATTTTATAACTCAATGAATCCTAGCCTATTTTATCCTTAATTTTGCTATCTTTTTACATTAATGTCGTTGCATGAGTTAATTCCAGATTACGTCTGGAATTGTCGCCGCACTTGATAGCTGTCCGAATAAGAACTAAAATTGCGTGAGCTGTCCAGTCTGGTATAACCAACCTATACGTATAATGACAAAATCATTTTTAGGGAAATGACACTTGTACTGTTAGAAGAGGACATAAAAGGTGGACGTGAGAAGAAAAAGAGAGTTTTTTTTTATCATCATCTTCATCATCTTACCTTGAAGCTGGTGGCCATGGCAACTTAAGCCTCTCACGGGTGAGCCAACGTGAAAACAAGATGCAGACTAGCTTCTGATGAGAAGACCTAAGTGCGAGACAAGAGGGAATAGAGAGATTCAGTCAAATTGTCTAGGAATAGTATTATCCGCTCAATTCTTTCTTATTTCTTTATGAATGCTGGTGATTATTCTTTGTTTTTTGTTTGTATGGAAGTACACATGAATTCTTGATTAAATGTTATTTTATTCAACCTTGCTTTTATTGTTTAATCTTGGGGTTTGAATGTGTTTTAACATGGAAGTGTTATTGCAATCAATGACACTGGAAAGTGCAGTGACAATTTGAGCCAACAAGCATTACAACGGAAGTTGAGTGAGGATTAGAGGAATTTAGTCCACTTGTTCTTAATAGTTTCATATTGCCATCATTGGAAGGTGAGGTTAGTATGCATGTTTAAGTCTCGAATTAAATAGAGGAGTGACGCTGGATAAGATATACATTGAACTTTATTACTTCGACAATCACCTATCTCTTTATAACTTGTGAGCACTTAGTATTCTGTTGAAGATTTATGTTGGGGATCCCAGTTTATCATTATCATATTTTATTTTATTGCTCTCAAGTTATTACATCGACAACTATCCTCACAATTTATCTCATTTATATTCATTTATTGCACCGATATTAATAGACAAAAGATTGCGATCCCTGCAGAATCGATATCCGATAGACTCACATCTGTTTACCATACTTGCATCAACATTGTACGCTTGCACATTATTATTGTGACCTAAACAGTCGATTATCCACCCAGTCAAACACGAACAACAATCAACTACACATTGTTGACCTGGGAAACTTCGCAACTTGAATTTTAAGTTTTGAACATCGAATATTTATTTCATGTCTTAAAATATATAAATATTTGAAAATTTAAATATTATATTTTGATATTTTTAACTATATAATAATATTTAATTTTAATTAATTTATAAAGCAAATGGAATTAAAATTTATATGTTTGAATTCATGTTTTCAGAACATTTTACTTTGAAAAATTGGCCTTTTCTAGACAACATTATATAAAGACATGCGTGAAAAAGTAATATATAATTGTGTGAAGAGGGCCTTATTTTATTGTATTTTTTTGGAAAAAGAACCCTATTTTTGTGCAGTTTTGTGTGCAATTATTCTTACATAATATTAAAGAATTCACATAGCAGCTAAGTTATTAGCATTAAAACGTAAATTGGTAGCAAAAGCATTATAAGCAACAAAAGAGAAGGTAAAGGAAAAAGAAATTTGTAATTTAAGAAGACTTTCTAGACGACAGCTAAAAACAACAAAACAAATGGTATTGAGCAATAATCTAGAAAAAGGGGAAAACAGAGGGATTACCTGACATGGAAAAATGGGTACAGGATAGCATTTTCTCCTTGATGGAAAAGAAGGGTATAAATGTACATATAAATATGTGTATCATCATAATTTCTCCATAAGATATAATCTCAATAATGTTTTAGTCACACAACCCAGCCCAACCCAACACATCACAACCAAACCAACACCACTGGCAAATCCAGACAGACAGAGATCCATTTTAATCATATACTCACAGATGAAATGAGATCCAAGGCCAACCAGAACCAGCACTTCACAAAATAGATCATCTCTGATCTCACTCAATAAACTCTCCTTGATATTATGCATTTTATCCAACTACTTTTTCAGTTACTTCCTTAATCTCATGACCAGCAGCTCTGGCAGCCATAGGGCTGCTGCTCTCACTCACATCACCAGTGGCATCACCACTTCCTTCTGATTTCACTGCCTTCATGCTAGGGGAGCTTGACTTAGAAACATGCTCTTCCATTTGTTTTGGCCTGTTCAGGGCTTGGCAGTGTGGGCAGTAATACGTTATGTATGGGAAATCCTCCTTCCTGGCAAGTCCTGTATAACACAAGCTTGAAGTTTAATACTCTTCAGCAATAACACTACAGCTCTGCAGTGTCAATGTGTACAGTTGTGTCAAATCTGGATATGATTCATAATTCTTTAGTGGATACTATAGCTGCAAAAGTAATTCTACTAACCATTGTGCATATGGCAGTTGCCACATATGAGAGCATAAGACTGTGTTGGATCTTCACCCACAAGCAAGGCAGCAATTCGAGCAAGCCATCCCCCATCATGTGAGGCTGGTCCTTGTGGATAGTGATGATCAACTACAACCAGTTGACCATGCTCAGAAGCTCGAGGACCCTCCACCCCTGCAGAATGAGGTTTTTCTTCATCAGAATGAAGCAATGGAGTGCTTCCTGCACTACTGGATCTAGTGTGTAGTTGCTTTCGTTTCCGAATTCCACTTGATGGCACTACCTCAACATCATTGCTCTTCCCCCCTGGCACATTATACTCAGAATCATCTCCAACATAGACTTTCAAACCTGAATCTGCTCCCAACTTAGATGCCAGGACAGTTGCAGCAGCAGCCTTTGCTGCTGGATCAGGATCATATCTCTACATCAAAGTGCTTTATATAAGTTTGATTTTCATATCAGTTCATTCATTAAAAAAGAAACACTCCAGGACCTAGCTCATACACATAAATAAACAAAACCTAAAAGCTCACTGTCTTCATTCAATTTTCAAAAACGAGAAAAGCAGAAATGTTAATTTATTGCCTTACATTCAATTCAATGACATAAGATACTTTATAACAGGCGTTTACAAGTGCCAACTTTTTAAAGATGTTTTGTCAAAGCATTTATAACTTTTGCAATGTTCTGTGCATCGCATTTGTGCAATAAATTATCCCAAATGGCTTCTGCAGGTAATTCTATCAATGGTTTCCTTTCTTACTCGTTCAAAATAAAATAAGGCTCTAACTGATACCTTTTCTGTAATTAAATAACTCATCTTCTAACTATTGAGATGGTGGCATACACCACTAGGAAAACATTAAAAGAGAATAAGTACTTGTTGCAACAATATGTATCAGGCAGGTTCATATATCATATTTTCCCTTTCACGGCATTAAAAACAGAAGACAGTTCAAGCAGAATTCAAGCAAAGGACTGAAGGAAAATAGATGAAACCAAATACTGGTTTTCCATATTACCTGAATAAGCTGTTGTGTAGTGTAATAATTTGTCTTCTCCTTAAGTTCATCAATTTTTTCTTGCCTTTCAGCTCGAAGTCTTTCTAGAGTTTTCTGGTCCCTGCGATCACCTATAAAATTGCAATAAAATAACAAGATTGCACATAATTAAAAACCCACAATGGTTGAATCTTGATTTATCAAAATCATATTATATCTTTTCAACACAGTTCCTATGGTTATCACTTAAAGGCCATGCAGCCTTACTTCCATGGTACACAAATAACAAAAATATAATCATAATGCAAAAAAAGAAACATGTAAAAGATGGAGACTGTTTTGAATAGAAATAAGAACTACGGATTGCCACTTACACTGTTTGCATTTAAATCAAAGAAAGGTTTGCCTAACATGACAAGATAGGTGACAGAATAAAGAACGGCCCAGCTACCTAATGAGAGCATGAATGAGACCTTCATAATCAAAAGATATATGCAACAATGAAATAGTGCATTTGGAAACAACAAAGTAGATAATGATTCAACAATAAACAAAGCCAACGAATTCATGACACCAATTACATGGAAGTGCACTATGAGAATTCTGGATAGAATCTTAGTGTGTGTATATATAAACTATGATGTAAAAATAGGTAAATAGAGCAAAGATAACAGACTGGAACTATCAAACTACAACTGATTAAAACAAGTAAGAAGAAATTATATAAGAAACAATTCAGTTGCATTTTACTTTGAAGTACATACAATAACCAGGCTACACAGTATAAAATTTACATTTAAGGTCTCTTCAAGACTAGATTTAGGCTTCTTTCTGGGTGTTCTGCATGCCTGACATCCCACCACAGTTGGAATCTACAGACTTGGATTGTTAACTCAAAAAGGTTGAATAATTTACATGTTAAGATTTAAGTATTCAAACTTGTAAATAATGTTCTTGTTTTAACACAATTGCTCCTCTTTTTTTTGGCGTTGTCCCTTTCTAATAATAGTAACTAACAAGCAGAAGTATAAAAGAAAAGCAGGAACATTGACCAGGAAATCTAGGAAGAGAAGGAGATGGAGAGAAAATAAGTGTAAGAGTAGAGGATAAAGAAAAGCAAATCACAAGGTATAAAAAGCGTACAGAACACTTGTCCAATGGCATTGTTTTATTTAAGTTAAAAAGGTATTTCAACAAATGAACATATCATCTTCCGTTTTCAAAGCGCCAACTGAATCAATCCAATATTTTTTTTCAGTTTTAGGCTCCTCAAGTTATACGTTGAATCAAATGTTTAGTTTAGGAAGACATTTCATGCTAATAATAATTGAATCTTTAACTTCTATCAGATATATCTCATGGTTCAAAGAAATTAAAACCTCCCAAAGGGCAAGCCTCATACATAAATTAATATGATAACAACTATGGGTACAAATATGATTAAAAAAATGTTAAGATTTGCCTCCAAAAGCATTAAAGCCATTTCCAGCATGCAGTCTCAAGCATGGAAACACCATACAAATCGCTAACTTTCGAGTAAGAAAAGACTATCCTTGGCAATATTAAACCTGATAAAAGCAACATAATTCACAATATAATATCAGCCACCAAAGTATTGTCAGGGGTGGGGGGATAATCCTCGTATTTTTTTTATTTTGGCACATAGTTAGCCCATGCTCACAAACCCATATTTCAGGATTCACCCCAGATGTAAATATCAACAGCTGCTACCATTTAATGACATAAACAACAAAAAGATACATTGTAGCCTTGACCTTTAGTAACAGCAGGAAATTTGTGTAAGATATTGAACCGAGTTACTTACACATCCTTGTGAAGCTTACAAATGCAGAATAAGCAACAGAAGAAAAAGCAGGCAAAAGGAACATTGGCAAAACTCGAAATGCCCTCATCTTCCAGTTCAAGTCCACAGATCTTGTTGTCATGATGGCATAAGAAACTGCAACAACCTGTAAATTGATAAGAAAATTCTCATGAGGACCCATCCAGAAGCAAGTTCTTTGACGAGGTAGAAAGCTATTCAAAGTATATGCCGTTTTATTTTTTCCCTTAAAAAAGGCCATTTTGGCAGCACTTATTTCCGGAAGGTGTTGATAGAATAATGGTTGGATTCAGACGTAAATATAAGATGCACAAACGAACCATGGATGGAAAAGATTAAAGTTTGTAAGGCAATATGTTGGACGCAGAGTATGAGAATCACCAATAACATCTAGCATTAGCTTTTCCAAATGACGGAGAGCAACAGCATGCACATGAAAATGAAATAGAATAGTAAAATTACGTTCCCATAGAAAATTGATTTTCAAAACTAGTAACACTGCTACTACTGTGAGGGTTGCAGATTGAAAGAGAGATAGAGTGAGGACGGTAAGGGTCGGGGTACCTCCAAAATGACAGAAAAGGCAATGAGATTCCGAATCATTCTCCTCCAGGTCTGGGATCTTCTTTTCATTCTCGAGAGGACAGCGGCCTCTTCCTTGGAAATGTGTTCAAGCCTCTTCTCGAAATCGTCCCCGTGAATCCTAAAGATTGCATTCCAAATGCGGGAGAGAAGTCCCTTTCCTTTCTTCTTTACCACCGGCAGCGGGGGACTGGATTCTTTGGTTTCACCGTCAGGAATGCCTTTGTCCTCCGCCATGACTCACTGTTGACTTCTCAAACACAAATAAAACTATGTCAAACACGTATAGAAATAAGTTGAGAGAATATGGAGGATCATTTCATTTCCGATTCAGCAAGTAGGGATTGGAAATAAGGAGGAAATACCTGGAAAGTCTCTTCTCTTCTCTGCTCTGCTCTCCTTGTTTTCTTATTATTATATTAATGAGATATAAATATGATACAATAAAATCTATGATTGAGATCAAAGTTGCAGATCTGATCTTCCTCTTCTTCTTCTTCTTCTAATTTAATCGGTGTTGGATGATAGCAAAACAATTATGGTTTTTGTTGAAAAAAGAAAAACGAGGATTTCAGAGTCTCCTTTTTAAATTCACGATACCTAAACTCTTCCTCCAAGTAATCAACCATCTTCATTTATTTATTTTACTATTACTCTTCTCTAACCTCTCTTTCTTCTAGATAATTTTTATTTCTGTTTCTGTATTACGATTTTGATTTTGATTTTTTTTTTTTTACATTCTGGATCATGTTGGTGAAATTAACAAAAATTTCTACTGTGTATTTTAGTGGTATGTATGGAAAAATATTAGCTGACATTGAAATCCATGATTGTTTGGTATATAAGTAATCAATCACAAATTCACTCAAATAAATATTTGAAATTTTAATTAAAATATAATAATAAAAGAAATGTTTTTTTTTTGTTAAGGGAACTATTGATGTGGAGGGGAGGAGCTCCAAGATACTTGCAGTAAAACTGTAAAAGAATAATTTATGGTCTAGATGAAAACATGAACCACTAGCCCCCATGGGTCTAACATTGGAATCCAGTCAATTCTTAAGTACATAGCCAGTCGAAAATATGAAAGGAAAATGTGATGCCTGATAAATTAAATTGTGACTACAAGTATTTAAGGAGGAGGTAGCCGAGCCATGATGTTATAGTTTGAGTTAAAGAGAGAGGATAGAGGTAAGGTGGAGGGAGGAGGTTGACACAACCGAGTATCTAGAGTTTACCCCCTCTTCCTTTAGAGTGGAAGCTATATACATCGACATGTGTCTTTCTTTCTTTTTTTTGGATGTTTATGAGATAAGTTTAGTGGCTTTACTACTAGGTGTGCTATTGATGTTGATTGAGCTATGTGTCATTTCGTGGGTCTTTAGAGTCTCATAGTAATGAGTCGACGGGCTTATAAGTGGTGTATGAGACGTGGCAATGTCTTTTCTTTTTATAAGATAACGGGCCTTAAGAAGATGAACAATTAGTGAGGTCTCTACTTGAGTGAAGTGGAGCGGGGTGAGGTGTATAACAATTGCACCCCCTAAGTTAAGGTGAAAGTTGTAAAGTGACATTCTCTAAAAATTAGAAACTTTTCGATCTTTGTTCGCCTTTCTTTTGTCCTTCCTCTTTAGCAAAGTGTTGGCAAGGGGGTTTTTCATAAGATTATCATTATGTTGCAAGATAGTTGAGCATAGAATCACTTGTGGTTATGGAGTAAGGGGACAATTGAATGAGGTGGCATGTAAGATATAAAGAAGTGATTTTGTTTGATTCATCCACGTCATCCTTTTAATTTACTGTAGTGAACAAGTGTGGAGCTATGATTTGTCGAGGGAATTGACAAATATTATGACAATTCTTGGAAGAGTCACTCTAAAGACTTCATAAATTGGTAAGGGGAATAGGTAAAAGTTCATTTGGCCTTCATTTGTTTTGAAGGGTTTTTATTTTAGCAAGTTGTCAGTGTGCTCGAATATTGGACTTTTAGTTCGCAATGTTCTGTACTATGGGTGAAGGATTTGTTGTAGTAAGGGATTTTATTTTCTTTTAGTATTTTAATGTTTTTCTTTTGTTTTTTTATGTAATGACCCAGATTTCATTAGTGTTAGGAAATTCGATTTTGGGTGGATTTTTTAAACCAAGCCATTTCGGGAAGTAAAAATGAGAGGTTTTCGGGAATAGGTACAATAGAGGATGAGTGTCATTAGTTTGCAATTAGGTGATTAATTAGAATTATTAAGGGGTTTATTTACAAAGTTTAGTAAATAATGGTTATGGACTAAATTGTAAGTTTGGTAAAATTAGTGGGGTTAATGTTTGAATATTAGAAAATATGATTTAACATATTAGAGGTTTTTATGTTGTAAATATCCCAAGCCTTTGTTAGCAAAATGCCTATTTTGAATTGACAAAAAGAGGGAACGGTTAAGGAGAGTTATTGTTCACATCATTTCTCCAAACTTGCAAAAATTCTCTCTAACTTTTCTTTCAAAATTTTCATCAATCTTTGATTTCTCTTTCAAGATTTCAAATTTGCTCGTCAATGACGAATTTGTCTTTCTTACAGGTGCGAACTATTAGCAAGTTTCGTTTCCATTTTAGAAAGTTATCCCTATTCAATTTATCCTCAATAAGAATGCTAATAAGAAGAGTATGAGACATATTTGAACTGAAAAACAATAAAGATTCACTAATGACTATCGTTGTATTAAGGAAATATTTTCATTTCAGCAATATATTACGAATGCAAAATGATGCATACATCTTGTATTAAAACCTTCAAAACATTTTTCTGTTGCTACAATCATTCTCACACCCATCAATCATGTCGCCTAAAGGCCTCATGATTAACTAGAAAGAACATGGATTACATTCAATCAGTTTGTGAATCTTTATTCTCAAGACTCCTATAACATACTCGAAACCCCTTTAGTAGAAAATAAAATGAGATAGATTCTTAGTGAAATAAGATATAAAGAAAGTAAAGGATAAGGGATGTTAGAGAAAAATGAAATAAGAAGTATGTTGTAAAATATTAATTTGAGTCAGAGACTAAATTGTAAAGATATGAAAAGTCTGTGGTCCAAGTGTAAATATTTAAAATATGAGGGGTTAAAGTATAAATATAGAAAAGTTAAAGAGCTAATAATGCAAATATATTAAGGGTGAAAGAGTTTAGAAAATAAGAGAAATGGATGAATAATCACTAAATTGAATAAATGGAGCATTATGAGGAATTAAATCACAATTTTACCAAATTAAGTGATGATTCAAGGATGAAATTTTTAAGGATTATAAAGGGCAAAATGGTCAATTAGCATGAGAGAGAATTAGAGTGTAATGATGACATGGGAGATATTTTAAATTAAATAATCATCATCCTTTCATGCTCCAACGTGAGAGAGAGCTAGAAAAGAGAAAGTTTTATTTTTTTTCTTGCAATTTGGTCCTTTGCCATGAAAACCCACTTTTTCATCCAAAATTCTTGAAAATTTCTTTAGACACCAAAGAGAAAAGATAAAGTAGAGATTTTAGAGAAAATGTTCATCAATTTAGAAGTAAGAAAATAGTACGTAAAATAGTATATGAGAGTGAAGAAAATGAGAAGAAAAGGGAAGAAAAGTGGAGAAGATAATAAATGAATAGAAATGAAGAAGAAATGAAGAAATTCTTGGCAAAGGAGGTAAGTTTCATACTAACGCTACTTGTATTTCAATAGATTGAGGTAAACATGTTTTGAATGAGATGTATGAAACATGTATTTTAATCTAAATACTAGAAATAGAAAGTATTTGATAAAGTATAGAGACTTAATACACTAAATTGATAAGTGATTTGTATTATGAAAAGTACTAAGATTAATAAATGAATATGTAATATACATATAAACATAAATGATTAGATTGAATAGTAATCAAAAGTGTGGTGATTATGTATGATTGAATGAATGATAGTGCAAAGAACCATGGAAAAAAAAATTTCATTAAAACACTTTTAAAATTTACCGAAAATCATAGAAATTTAGTTAGAGGTTGAATTAAATATGAAATTAAATATTATTGAGTCCAATTTTGTATGGAAGAAATTATGTAAGCAACGAAATTGTAGATTTTGAGATATATTAGTTTTTGTAGGACAAGGTCAGAATGGAGCTCCCCTGTTTTGACTTTGGAAAATCATCAAAAATTGTTCAAAAATATTTAGGAGATGAAATTTATATTCCAAAAATATTAATGAGTCTATTTTCAAGTTAAACAAAGAGTAAATGATAAAAATCTCGAACTAAAAGATAATTAATTTTTAGTAAAGAAGGGTCGAAGTTGTTAAGCAATAGAATATGGGCTAATTTGAAAAATAAACTGTATTAATTGGCTTATGTGAAAATTTTAAAATTTTTATTGTAAAAATTTCATCAAGTCTAATTTAAAATACAACACGAGGATCCTAATTTTGAATTCTTTATCTCAAGATATAAATAATTTAGTGACTATGACACAAGTGGACAGCTTTGATATGAACACATAAGAAAATAATGAAATTATAGTTAATGTTACATATAAACATGTCATACTAAAAGCTAAAGATTCTAATATATATATACATAAAAGATGTAGAATGGAGATGTGGAGGAGAAAAAAATAGTAGATGAATTTGAAATGTTACAAAATGGTTATAAGTGATTGAATGATTAAAGCATGTGGGAATGTTTAAATGAATTGATAAAACAATAAGTGAATAATTGTTAATTGATGCGATTTTGAAATCTTGGCTAAAATTTTATGAAGAATTAAATTAATTGGCACAATTTAGAAATAAATATGAAATATACATAAAGTTGGTAAACTACTTTAGAAAGTGTAAGTCCTCCAATGGACTTATTTGTAAAACTTTGATAATTGTGTTAATTTTATAAACTTTATTATCTTTGATTGAATATCATGTTTTGATGAGATCCTTTAACTCATAAATAGTTCTATCATAAATTCAATTATTACTAAAATGAGTAAAATGATATTCAATAATCAAATAATATGATAAATCGATCTGAAATTTCTATAGTTGCTTCAGCAACAAATGTGACATCTTGATACCTTAACCTAGCGATCTGGTTGGGTATGAGGGTGTTACCACACAAATCAACGACCGTTTAACGTTTGACCATCATCTCTAGCTTAAATATCATTTCTTGGGAAACTATTTAATAAGAGATGATCTTGAGTGTGTAACCATTGACTCAACACCCATCATGAACATCTTTTCATTTGTGAGTCATCTTGGGACAATCTCACTAAAAATCATACATGACTAGTTGTCCTTAAAAGAAGATCCATCCAGTGAATCCACGCGATAAAGTTTACTTTGGGGTGCTGTAAGGGTAAGATCCAGCTTGAAAATTTATCATACTATCACTTAGGGACTATCAATAGAGGTCGTAGGTCTTGTTCACAGACATTCTCCCCCTCAATATTTTTTAAAAAACATGTAAGGTTTTTTTATCTCAGATTTCAAAGATGACCATACAATAGTCCTCGTGACATTCTTACCTAATATATATGGCATGCTATAACAGTTTTATAATAGTCACATTCATTCATTCACAACAATCAATCAATCATAAAAACAATCAATTTTTATTCTCCACAATTTTTTGTTCAAAGGAAAAACCAAAGAAGTGAATGTAAATAGTGCACCAAGTAGAGTCCTAGGAAAGGGATGTGAGTCTTATGATCGCTTAAAAACCAAAAATTTCCTTGCCAGAGCCAATCCTAGACATGCACCTTCTCATTACCACACTTCTCATAGCAATCAAATAACCTAAAGCAATGAATGAAACAATACAACACATGTATTTTTACATTAGCACACTTCTTATTTTTTAATCGATCAATTGTGGATCATCTTATACATATATATCACAATTATAGTATAACATAATATAAATATTATAAACAATTATAAAACATAGATATAAAAAGATGAGTAATTAAAATAAAATTGTCGGCCAAGGTTTCCATGGTTCTATTTTTAGAAAATAAATGAAAAACAAAATTATATAGTTTTTCACCATAAGGCATTCATTGGATCTTCAACCGTCATCGCTCAATCTTCTTCTCGTCATAGACTCCTTTTGGAAAAATTACATTTAAGTCTTATGCTCGTTTCCAAATCATAAGAATTCTATGAATTAAAAAAAAAAGTCCTATATGGAGATGATAGTCCACGGTTTATTTCCTAAAAGCCACAACTTCGGAAAAAATAACAATTATATAAAAAATATATAATATTACATCCATTCCTATATATAACTCCAAACATGCATAAGATCTAAAGAATGTCACTTTCTATGTAATCAAATCATTCAAGAATAATAGAAACCTATTTTGGTTACTAGTTTATACTTATAGATAGAGCAAAACCTTGCTCTGATACTAAATTTTGGAAAATTGGGTTCAAAAAATGCAATGAAAAATAGGTTTAAGGGAAAATCGAAATTTTAATTTTTTTTCAAAAATAAAAACTTGGTTGTGTTATCTAAAGTAATAAACATTTAATCAAAATCGTACCTTTATGATTCGCCTAGGATGAACACTTTGGCCGAGTAGTCTTCTCTGCTATCCTCAAGCTGACGTCTGTCGAGTGTGTAATTTTGTAATTTCTCTATACTTATGGGGTCAAGTTGTAAATAACAAGAATATCTCTAGAAATTTTCTCTTTATAACTTTTCTTGAATTCAAGTGTATAAGAATAATGATCCATGCTCTCTTTATATAGGGAAAGTTTAGAGAGAGTTCAACTAGGAGTATAATTAATCACATTAATATTATATTAATAAAATATTATCTAGATAAATATTAAATTAAATTTAATATCTCATATTAATATTACATTAATAAAATACTATCTAGATAAATACTAAATTTAATTTAATATTAAATTCATTAAAATAATATTATCTTTGGAAAAGTTAATTTGAAATCAAGTTACCTGGTAGAATCACACTAGGAGTCTAATTTTTCCACTGCTCTACCAACGAAAAACCGTTATCGTCGACCATCCATCGGTCGCTGGATCGTTGCCGTTCCAGCCGCCATGCCTGACGGAGCCATCGTCGACGCGACTCCCCTGGCACCTTGAACCATCGTCGTTTTGCCTGAATGGGCCTGGCCGATTCAGCTATTGCTGATTTAGTCTAGACCAGTGACGGCTTGACTAGTCCAGTCCAGCCATCGGTTGGACCATCAGCCTAGTTTCATACACAAGGCCCGATTCAACCAATTTTTAGGTTTCGGTCTTGAGTTTTGCTTCTCAGGTTCAATTTTCGATCTTGAGTCCAATTTTCAAGTTTAATTACCTATTGGGCCAATTGTCTGACTTGAAAATTAATTTCCAAAAATATCATATTTATTTTAATTATTTTGATTAATTTAATTTTACTTGATCAAAATTAATTTTCCCAAAAAATTATTGAGACTTTCCAAATTAATTTTTTAAGAAAATTTTTTAATCAAACTCTCTAATTGAACAATTCACACGACCACCTAATTTAATTCTAAATCGAATAAATCGACTTAATTACATTATTTCCAAAGTCATAGAATTTTCTTCTAATTCAAATGCAATCTGATCAAGCTTTTGGTAAGCTAGCGGAGGGACCAATCGGACATATATACAATTAAGCTCGAGCAATTTCAATTATGTTAAAAACCATCATTTCGATAAATCAAAATTTACTTAATTATGGAGTCAGTACACAAGAAGTACCATGATTGAAAACTCCTTATATTATACATTTTACTAAAGCAATTCATCCATTTGCTTTGTCCAATGAACTCGCCATGTGTATGTTACCATCATATGATATCCTTGATTCATTTGAATTAAATCCATTCTATCACCCCAAGTCTGGGGGGTCTATGGTTTTGGTGTATAGTGGAAAAATAATCTGTTTGGCAAAGTGTAATCTGCCCATATGATTCTTTTGGCGCATATGTGTGGGTGTATAGTAACCGTCATGTAAGTAAGTGGAGATTTTATTTTAGGATATTCTGCTATTTAAAGGAAAAAATGATGTTAAGCGAAAAGGGGTAAGTATGATATGAGTTATTGGTAAAAATACTCAATAAGCCAGGTAGTTTTGGCCTGGGACATCTATCGACGCCTTGAGGACTTCTACTGAAACAAGTCAAGTTAGCAGCCAAAGTTCAACATCTCCTACACTTCTACCGATACCTTAAGGACTTCTAACAAAACAATTCAAGTCAGTAGCAAAAGTTCAGCATCCCCTACACTTCTACTGATACTCTGATGGGTTCTACGGATACCAAATGAAACCCTTAGAGTTCTACCAATATAGGAGAACTTCTACCGATAGAACAAGCCCAACGGTCATATGTTGGAAAGACTTCTACCGGTACAAAAGTTTTTCTACTAGTACAACGAAGCTACATACTGCATTTAATGTTGGTTTTTATGGCTACAACGACTCTAATTTGTTTCTAAAGGCTACAAAAGTCCATAAGGTTGTTAGAGGACTTAAATAAAAGGTCAAAGCTCCCCATTGAAGTCAACAAAAGATAAGAAACAAGTGCCTAACTTCCAAGAATGCAATTTTCCAATCTTTCTCAATCTTTTACAAAATATTTCTTGTACAAACTTGTGGGTTAAGTTTTCTATATTCTTTCAAGTGTTGTAATTTTATGTGAGAGTGCTTAATTTTTTATTATCTATCTTTTAAATGTATCATCTTATTCATCATTATTTTTCTTTCATTTGTGAGGTGTTACTTAAGGTTTTGGGTAGAAAACCTTAAAGAGAAGTAGTTCTATCTTACCTTTGAAAATATAAGGATTTGTAAGGTTAAACCTTGTCCTTAAAGTTTTAAATATAGTGGATTTGGGAAATCCTTAGTTGAGGAAAGCTAAGGTAGTGGATGTAGGCAATTGAGGCCGAACCACTATAATTTCTTAAGTCGTTTGACTTTTTCCATTTCCCAAAAACCTTTTAAAACACCAATTCACCCCCTCGTGGTGTATTTTGATCTCAAAAATTGGTATTAGAGCTAGAACTCTAGAGACAATTTTACCACCAAGAGAAAAGATCCTCAAGTCAAGGGAAGCCACAAGTCAAGAAGTTTGCTTCATGGCATTGGAGCAAAATTCCACCATATTGGGAGAAGGGCATTCCACCATGAGGCTTCCCTTATTCAGTGGCACCAACTACTCATATTAGAGAACAAGAATAAAGTTATTCATCCAAACAAACGACTATGAAATTTAGAGGATAATTACAAATGGGTCATCCATTCTAATAAAGAGGGTTAAAGGTGTTATTATCCCAAAGGAAGAGAGTGAATGAGATGATAATGACATCAAGAATGTGCAATTAAATGCCAAATCTATGCACACTCTATTTTGTGCTCTTGGTCCAAAAGAGTACAATAAAGTCTCTTTGTGTGACAATGCAAAAAAGATATGGAACAAGCTTGAAGTCACCCATGAAGGGACAAGTAGAGTTAAGGAGTCCAAGATAAGTCTTCTTACCTTTGATTATGAGTTGTTTAATGAAAAACTAGAAGAAGGAATCAAGGAGAGGTCCGATCGCTTTACCCATATCATCAATGGTCTTAAAGCCCTTGGGAAAATCAATCCCAACAAGGAGATGGTGAAGAAGATATTGAATAGTCTCCAAACATCTTAGGAAGCTAAAGTGACAACAATAGAACAATCAAATGATCTCAACTCACTCTCCATCGATGAGCTCATCGGTTCCTTGTTGACATATGAAATGAAGATCAACCACAATGCACAAGAAATCAAAGAAGCTCCAAAGAAAGTGGGAGTTTCCTTCAAATCAACAACTTGTGAAAAGGATGAAGACTTTAGTAATAATGATGATAAGGAGGAGATGGTTATGTTTGCAAAGAAATTTAAAAAGTTCATGAAGTTCAACAAAGTCAAAAGATTCTAAAGAAGATACATCATCAAGGGTAAACCAAGCAAAAAGGAAAAAGACTGAATCATTTGCTATAAGTGCAAGAAGCTGGGTCACATTAAATTTGATTGCCCACAATTGAATAAGAAAGGGGCATTGAACCAAAAGAAGAAATCCATGATGGAAACTTGGAGCGATAGCGATTCATCTGATAGTGATGAGGACAATGAAGTTGCCAACCTATGTCTTATGGCTATTGAAGACCCAAAGGTAATCCTAAATTCTAGTGAATTAAATGAATATACATTTGAAGAAATACAAGATGCCTTTGATGAATTAGCTATAGAATTTGAGACTACAAACTCCAAATATAAGAAAATGACTTCAAAATTAAAGAAGGAAAATAAGTCTCTAATCATAGCTAAAGAGGAAGTAGAACAGAAATTTAATGATATACAAACTCAAATTGATGATTTTATTTTAAAGAATAATAACTTGCATAATTCCTTTTCTATGTTTCATATGGGGCAACAAAAACTAAATGATATGCTTGAATCTCAAAGAGCCTTCTTTGACAAGAGTGGCTTAGGTTTTGTACATTTACCAAAGGAGAACAAATTTAAAAATTTCTTGGAGAAACCAAGCTATATTTATGATGCCTTACTCTCATGCACACATTGTCTCAAAAAAGGGCATGATAGACAAGTAAGTCATTTAAGGAAGCTCACATCTAAGAGCAAACTCACTAAGAGAGTATGGATTCCAAAAGAATTAAACACATCTAAAAATGATGATGCTTTAAAAAAGTGGATTCCTAAGGGGACAAAAATTGTTAAGACTAATGCTAATGGACCCAAGAAATTTTGGGTACCAAAATCCAAAGTTTAACTTTGTGTTTGTAGAAGGAAGAACATTGTTTGTGACACCCCAAGCCCAACCAGTATGGACCAACCCGAATTCGAAGCATTACATTAGCCATCTAAGTGACTCTTTGACTAACGACCACCCAAGACATACCCCGACCTAATAACACCTCAATCCTATCTGAATATTAGTTATCTATTATCGCAGAAGCAAATTATGAGTCAATTTTAAACTTTTCTTAGGTAATTTAACCTAAGGGTATTTTCATCATTTTTCCACCTATGGTAAAACTAACCCAATTTTAGATTTAAATATTTACCGACCTTCTTTTAGTCAAAATTGTACAAGCCTAAAAATTTCAGCTTAAATTGAGTTCGTTTGCTATGTCTAATTCAAGTTTTACTATTATAGACTAAATTGTAACAAACACAAACTATCAAGACCTATTCCGAGTTACAGATTAAGTGTGTTTTTATTGAATTTTACCCATTACAAGACCAATCCTAAATTATTAACTAGTTTCCTTATCATCTAGGGCTCTAATTAGACTAATAAATTTTTAGGACTAAATTATAACTTAAACAAATTAGAATACCAATTTAAAAAGATAAAAATTCAAACCCCTCAAAACCTACACGGCCGTGTCCCCGAGACTGTGTGTCATTAAATTCCCGTGTTTGTGTCTTGAAAAACTTTTTAGTAGATCGCACATGCTCGTGTGTGATATTTATAGTTTCCACACGTCTGTGTGAAAATCATTTCACCTATTTTTGCGAAAAACTCATTTTAAAACTCGATTTTGCGTATTTTAATGGCCAATTAAACTCGATTTAACTACGATTAATTAACATACATATACACATAACTTCAATTGAATTTATTGACACTAATTAAGCCTCAATTAATTAGAATTAGGCAATTAATTTCATGCACATCAAACACCGAATAAATCAAACAAGTGGCATAACTTAGTCGCTAGTAAACCACTCCACGGAAGCTTCAATTAAACAATTATTAGTATAAATTTCATGTTTCACACACCGTGTTATCAATCACCAATTATCAAGCAACAATACACCGTAAATCGATCAATAATTAAACTCAAACATGCCTCAAAATTATTATAAACCATCTAACATAAATGTCCAATGTCCAATGTCCAAAATCCAACAACAACCAAAATCAACTAATTCTCGGGAGTTTCACAATGCCCGACTACAGTCTCTAAAATGTGTAATAAAATCTCTACCAAGCCTAAATCTATTGGAACTCTCTTGCTTGGCTCCTCAGCTCCTCAATCTTGACGATTATCTGCACAAATGTGAGAGTGTGAGCTTTAAAAAGCTCAGTGAATGTTAATAATAACAACAAGTAAATTAACATTCAATTCATGCTTAATTCACAACCAATCATTCACCAATTGTTAGCCAAAAATAATTAAACATGTCAATTTAATTTCAACAAGCATTTACAATACCAAAAATCAATCATTCATGGCTTTCAATCATCAATTGATATAGCAACAATCATACATAAATATATTGACATTCATTTCTCATGGCTTAATCGGGTGATCATACATCGGATAAACGAATCTTCGAATTCCCACAAATATCAAAAACAATCCACCAAGTTGAGCGGGCCGAAGCACGTGCTCCCTTATAGCGCCTCAAAATTTAGTACACATGCTTAAAATCATCCTTAAAATTAATTTAATTAAATAGCACAACACCACCCAAAAATTCACTTACCATTTTTTTTCCAATACAAATTCAATTTGTTTGCACATTTAATACCATTCTTGCAAAATCAACCATTTATCCATAATTAATTAATTTTAATCAATAATTAAGGTACTAATTAAACATAATTGAAGGTCAATTTACTAAATTGTCCTTAGAAACACTCACCACACAACTTTACTCTATCACAACAAGTGATCAACTAGGCAATTTTGAGCTTCAATTTCGGTTATCTCGGTCCTCTGTAAGATTCGGAGCTTCAACAGAGGTAAAGTAGACATTACCACCTTTCCAAAGCTATATTAAATACAATTTTTAATTAACTATGCTAATCAAAATTCACTTTAAAAGATACCTTATCGGATTTGTAACATCAAGTCGAAAACTCAATTCCTCACAAAATCGACCTCTCCAGCCCTCCTAATCACTTCCAAACATCAATACTAAACCAATTACACATAAACTAAGCATCAATTTCATATTTAAATCAATTTCACAAAAATCCAGAAAATTAATTCGTGAAGATGATGAAATTTAGATTTCTTTAAATTACCTCACAAATCACATTTAATCTTGATAAATAAGACAAAAAAACCTTTTAATAGATCCATTTTGAGTTGGAACATCCATTGATTTGTGGATTTCCTCCCAAAATTCAAGATCCACCATTAAAGCACCTTAAGCTTTTGAAAAAGATGACTTTGATAAAAAATCATTTTATTGACTCTCAATTCATGTAAAAATGTTTCTAATCTTTATAAAAAAAAGTTCAGGATTGAAGATTACCTTTGAATCGCTCTAAATCCTTTGATTGAAAATCTTGATTCAAGAATCTTGAGAAATTTCAGAATATTTTTGGCTACTTTTGAGAGTAATTTTAGGTGAATTGAGAGAAGGAAATAAGTTGGATCTATTCTCTGATGATAGATCTGTAAAACCCTGAAAAGAAAAAAAATTTATAACTCTCTAATATGATGTAAATTGTGTGAAAAGTAGGCTAGATGCATTATTTTTAAAACTGAAACAACCCATCAGAATTTAAGAATTAGAGAATTTGCTTAATGACCACTCCCACATTTCCCTTACCATTTAATCCTTGCCCTCCAAAATTCTGAATTTTAAGGTTTATTGCCAAATAAATACTCTATATTTTCCCTTGTTTTACAATTAAACCTAATTTAATTAATAATTAAATTTAGCTCAAATTAATCCCCAATAAAAATTATTTTAAAATTTTTTTCGACCCAAATTAATTATTTTCACTAATAATCATTTAATTACTTTAAAATTAATTTTCCAAAAATATTTTTATTTTTCCAGATTATTTTTTAATCGATTTTAGATGAATTTAACCTTTTAAATTAAATTAATAATTACTAGAAACCCCATAAATTCCTAGTTTCACATTCAAAACCCAAAAAATATACCCCAAACTACTAGACCCGGTTTAGGGATATTACATTCTTTCAAGGAAAGCAACTCTAAGAAGAACTCATGGTACCTTGATAGTTGATGCTCTAGACACATGACCGATGACAAGCCATTTCATGGAACTAATGCCAAAGAATGGAGGAAAAGTTACATTCGGTGATAACTCCAAAGGGCTTATTAAAGGTATTGGTTCTATCGGTATAAATATTTCCACTCTCATTAAAATGTGCTTTATTTCTATGGTCTTAAGCATAACCTCCTTAGCATTAATCAACTTGTGACAAGGGATTCAAGGTAATATTTGCATCTAATGGGTGCAAATTTTAGACATTGTACATAATATGATTCTTTTTGTACGGCATAGGGTAGGTAATATTTGCGTCTAGATCATTTTTGTACACTTCAAAGGCACCAAAACCCTATCAACCCATACAAATAATAGCCATTTTAAGAGTCCTAATTCAACTAACTAATATGTATTCAAAGGTACCAGAAACAACAACCAAACATCACTTAGACATTCTTATATGTTTAATTCTATACATACAATTCTATACCATTTAGGAAATAAAACATACCTCAATTAGCCATTTTCAAAACATACAAAACATACCATGAAAGATCATTATCAAGCCATTACAAACTTACCAAAAGAATCATATTTACATAAACATATAAGTGGCCAAAATGATATACCTAAACAAGCATTGTAAGTTCATCAACAATCCATAAGCATCCAAGCACAAACATATCAAGTTACCATTTTACATGTTCATAAAAAACATCATAATAAACCACCCTATACATGCCATTATAAACCTTGGCCAAAATACACAAAAACTACTGAATTGACTTCTGGATAGTGTGATAGATATTCGATGAGCTTCCAACCAAATCGAGCTTCCGATAATCTATAAAACATAGAAAAGAAACTATGTAAGCAAATAATGTTTAGTAAGCTCGTATAAACCAAACTTAATTTACCATTTCATTTGTATTGTATAAAGCATAAGCATAAAAATCAACCCTAACCACATGGTTGGCATAAGCCTAAACAACACTATGAATCAACAAGTTAGTACACTTGTTCATATACATATATATGATATCATCCATAAAACATGTGTTCATCATGTGTAAACATAACCTTTGCATCTTTAATGTCCCATAATTTCATGATTCAATACAATTGCATACTTACCTTTCTGTTCCATTTTCTTGCCTATTGAACCATCTAGAATTTCATCAGATAGTCGGGAATGCTCACACGAAGTGTGCCTTTACATATAACCGTAACATTTCCTTTACATTATTGCTCACACGATCTCTGAAATAGGCCTACTCACACGAGTCGTGGGTCAGAATGTAAGCTACACAATACTATTCACACGAGCTGCAGAAATCTGCAAAAAATGCAGGACCTCAGCCATCGGTAGGACATTCATGACCAGCACCCGAAACATGAAATCCCTAATGACATGACATTCGTATCCTAAGAATTCCTAAGGTTCAATCGAGACTCGATAACTGTCATAGCATTGATTTGTTTATACATCATTCAATTAAAATTATAAGTAACGCAATAACATACAACTTTAATAGTATTAATACGATAACTGTTCATACAAACTTACCTTGATGGCTAGGGGCGTAGAAGTTAAATCGAGCTAATCTAAAGCTTTTGCTTTGCCTCGCTATAGGGCCGTACGTGGTTTATCTTGATCTAAATCGACAATTTCAATCACTTTAATACTTCTAGTATGCAATTTAATCTACATTTTATATTTATGCAAAATTACCATTTTTCCATAACATTTTGACTTTTCACAATTTAGTCCTGAAGCTTATAACTTAAAATCTAACCATTTTAATCTCAATCCATATTAACCAAATATGCAAGGCACCTTGAAACAACCCATGTTTATCATCATTTTACACTAAAACCCTAAAATCCATACCTTTAACAATTTAGTCCCTAATTTCCAAAATTCATCAAAATCACTTTACAAAACTTGTTCATTTTTCAACCAAGATTCATAATCTATCATTTTACATAAAAAACCATTCAAGAACATTCACGAAATAACCCTCAACTTTTAAAATTTTCACAAATTAACCCCCAGGCTAGCTAGACTAAGCTAAAACAATCTCAAAAACATAAAAAAAAAAATTAAAAACGGGGTTGAAATCACTTACATGCACACACTTGAAGTAGTCAAACCTCAGAACTCTAAAATGGCTTTTTTTTCTTCCTTTGAAATTTCGGTGGAAACAATTTGAAGAAGATGAAGTAACCTTTATTTTATTTAATTTATGTGTATTTTACCAATTACCATATTAACCTTTAAAAACTTCCAAAATTTCAATAAAACCATGCCATGCACATCCACTAACCTTATGAAAGGTATAATTACCATTTAAGTCCACTTACTTCTATTTCCATAGTCATTTAGCCCTTTTAAATATTAGAACTCCACTTTTACACTTTTTATGATTTAGTCATTTTTACTTAATTAACCAAGCAAACATCAAAATTTTTTAATGAAATTTTAATACGACCTTAATAAAATACCGTAGACACTAAATAAATAATAAAATAATAATTTACTCATCAAAATTATGGTCCAAAAATCTTACCAGAAAATAGTTTTGGATATTGCACTTTCTTAGTTTCTTTCGATTCCCAGGTAGCTTCTTCGATTCCGTGCTGTTTCAAGAGAACTTTAACTAACACTATACTTTTATTTCTCAATTCTTTAACTTCCCGAGCTAAAGTTCTGATTGGTTCTTCACTATACGTCATATCTGGCTGAATTTCAACATTTACAGGTGAAATCACTTGTGAAGGGTCTGATCGATACCGTCGTAACATCGATACATGAAATATGTTATAAATATTTTCTAACTCTGAAGACAAAGCCAATCGATAAGCTACTAGCCCAATCCTTTCAATGATCTCATACGGCCCGATGAATCTCAGACTAAGCATTCATTTTTGATCAAATCGGAGAACTTTCCTCTAGGGTGATACTTTTAGAAATACCTTGTCCCCAACTTGAAACTCTATATCTTTTCTTTTCAAATCTATGTAGGATTTTTGACGATCAGAAGCCGCTTTCAAACTGCCACGTATTACTTTAACCTTTTATTTGGTTTTTTGAATCACATCAACACCGAATAACTTTTCTCGTCCAGCTTAGTCCAGTATAATGCCGTTCAAAATTTCTGGCCATACAAAGCTTCGTACAGTGCCATTTTAATACTAGCTTTATAACTGTTATTATAAGGAAATTCAACCAACAACATAAATTTCTCCCAAAACCTTTGAACTCTAAAATACAACATCGAAGCATATCTTCGAGTACCTGAATTACTCGCTCAGACTAACCATCGGTCTGTGGATGAAACAATGTACTAAAATATAGTTGAGTACGTAGAGTGTCATGTAACTTACTCCAGAATCGAGGCATAAATCATGGATCCCTGTCAGAGATAATAAAAAATGGCACACCATTGAATCTAATAATCTCAGAAACATACAATTCTGCCAGTTTCTCAAGTGAATAACCAGTACGCACTAGAATGAAATGTGCGGATTTCGTCAAACGATCTACAATAACCCATACAACATCTTTCTTTCTCGGAGATAAAGGCAATCCAGATATAAAATCCATCGTAACACGTTAGCATTTCCACTCTAGAACCACCGCAGGTTGTAATAAACTAGAAGGTACCTGATGTTCGACTTTAACTTGCTAACAAATTAATCATTTTGATACGAACTCTGAAATTTTCCATTTCATACCTGGCCACTAACACATCTATTTCAAATCACGGTAATTTTATTGCAACCAGGATGTATCGATAAGGTACTGATATAAGCTTCCTGTAAAATATTTTAAATGAGTTTGGAATTTCTCGGGACACAAATCCTGTTGTTGAAGTACAAACTATCGTTTGAACCAACATGAAAGTCTGAATTAGATGTCGACTCAATCTATTTCCATTTAGCAATCAATTCAGCATCACCTTTCTCAACGCCACAAATCTATTGTAAAAACATCAGTCTAGCTTTTAATTTAGCTAATATTGAACCATCATCAGTCAACATCAACTGTGTGTTCAAAGCTCTCAAAGAAAACTGAGATTTTCTGCTCAATGCATCAGAAATGATATTGGCCTTTCTTAGATGATAGTCGATGATCAAATTGTAATCTTTTAGCAATTTAAGCCATATTCGTTGTCTCGAGCTTAAATCTTTCTGTGACATCAAATACTTAAAGCTCTTATGATCTATGAAGATATGACATTTTTCTTCGTACAAATGGTGTCGCCAAATCTTTAAAGCAAATATGATAGTTGTAAGGTCGAAATCATGAGTAGGATAATTCTTTTCGTGCAGTATCAATTGTCAAGAAGCATACGCTACCAGTTTGCCTTCTTGCATCAAAACACAACCTAAATCATTTAATGAAGCATCACTATAAATCACAAATTCTTTACTAGATTCTAGCTGAACCAACACGGGTGCCTCAGTTAATAATGCTTTCAATTGATTAAAACTTTGATGATTAAAACGTCTTTTTGAAGCAGCTTCGTCAACAGCGTAGCAATCATTGAAAATCCCTTGACAAATTTTCTATAATATCCGGCTAAACCCAGAAAACTTCTTGTAATGCCCCAAAACTTTAATTTTGGGTATTATGAATGTGTGGCACAAAATATCTATCTACTTTAGTGGTTATGTGTTCTGGGTGTGTTTGGGAGGTCCCAAGTTCAAGCCAGGACTTTGGCAAATTTTGGTATTTTTATCTATCTTTGGTCAATAGGCTTTTCAGTAAAAGTTGGCAAATAATTAACAGAATGGGCCTGCTGGTCTGATGGATGAGCGGAGTGTTGGTGTGAAGGAGGTCCTATGTTCGAATCTTGGTATGGGCATTATTTTTGCTCGTGCGTCCATGAGAGTTTGAGGTGAACTAAAAATCTGAGTAGTGGATTTAGTGGGGAGTTTGATGGAGAGAAATAAGGGATTAGGATGATTATCAAATATTCTGTTCATCTTTTTTTTCCTTTTTTTACTTTCCCCAAAATCCCTCCACCCTCTTGTTGTTTTTCTCTTCATTGTTGCCGAATTTATGCTCTCTTTCACCCTTCATCTTCTTGATTTTTCTTTTCCCACTGAGCCTCATGTCGCTCCACGTTTGTCTACGATCATTCTGTAAGTTTCAGATAAGTGATTTGTCTCCGTTTGTTAACTTTCTTCTGAAGTGTTTTGTTTATGCCAATTAGGGGAGGATTCGAGGGCTCGTAATCACCAATCAAAGTCTTAGTTTGCGTGGAAATTACTGTTCACCGGTTTAAGGTAAAGGTTTAGTTGCTTATGGGTTAAAATCTCGATACGAGTTTGATTTGGGATCACGTTATGTGAGATTAAATTAGTTTTATTTGTTCAATTATAGGCTTTGGAGTGTTTGAGGACTGTTTTAGCATCAAACAAAACCAAGTGTGTATCCGAAATGAAAAAGGGATTCGGTGAAAAGTCGAAATTACTTGCTGTTTGGACAATAGCAGTAGGCTAACTTTGAAAAATCACCATAAAATTTGAAAATTGAATTAGAGGATGAAAAAATATGGAATTAAAGTTTATTGAGTCTAGTTTCTCATAGAAGAAACGGTGTAAGTAATGGAATTGTAAATCGTGAGATATAATAAGTTTTGTGAGACAAGGTTAGAATGAATTCGGGTTCCCTTGTTCTGACTTTGGAAATTTATCAAAAATTGGAGAAAAATAATTAGGGGTTAAAATTTACATGTTTAAATTATTAATTAGTCTATTTTCAATAGAAACAAACGGTAATATCATCCAAATTTTCTACTAAGAGATAATTAATTTTTATCAAAGAAAGGTCAAAGCTGTCAGACAGCAGAACAGGGGTAAGATTGAAGATTTTACTGTAATTATTGGCTAAACCAAAAATTCTGAAATATTTTATGGTAGAAATTTATTTGAGTCTAGTTTCAAAGACACTAAGCAGATCTTAATTTGGAATTCTGTCACTCAAGATATAAATAATTTAGTAATAGTGACTCAAGTGGACAACTTTGAAGGAACATATATGAATATTTAGCTAGCATGGGTTACATTAAAAATGAACCACGTGGCCAAGGCCAATTTGGGCCGAGTGGGTCACACGAGCATGTGGGCCCACATGGGCATGTGAGCTCATTATTACTGAATTGATTGCTAAGGTTGCACGGGTCACCCAAGTCGACTGTAAACCTACTGTAGGGTCGATAAGCATCACTTAGACCCCTAATTGTACAAACTGACTATTTGATTTATATATGTGTTAAGCATGATGATAGTATACTTGTATACTAAACTAGTTATATGTACTGATGTCCAGAGATAGCATGTCATGACTTGTATGTTGCATTGCATGGGGTTGGGTTAATTATATTTGAAGGAAGTGTGCTGAAAGGCTCTTAAGCCTAATATACTGGCAGCTCAGCTGCAAATTACTGTTTTGTGCTGTATTCAATACTACCTGAAGTGTAGGGAAGGAGATGGTGTGTAGAGGCTGGTTGGGTAGGACTTTGTTACTGAATACTGCATGATTGCAACTGATACTGTGATGGGCTAAGGCCCTACTGCATATTTGATACTGTACTGAGATGGGCTAAGGCCCAAACTGTTACCGATACTGAAAAAGGGCTTAGGCCCGGGATTGCTTTAACTGTGCACTGTGATTTGCTATTGCTTGTTTTCTGTGGGATTACACACTGAGTTTTCGTAAACTCATCCATTTTGTTTAAACGTGCACAGGTAATTCCCTAGATCTAGACGGATCGGTGCGGCGGAGGACTTGGCGGTGACCACGGTTTTGGACTTTCATGGTTTTTAATCCATATTTTTGATAATTGGTTTTATTTTTATTCTATTTTTACTGGCTAAGTTTTTGGGTTATAATTGGACTTTCAGACTTTGGTTTTGGGTTTTAATTATCTTTACCTTATGGATTACAACTGCTAGTAGTAGGAAACCTCAGTTTTCAAAAGAAACAAATGTTTTTCCTAAACGCACGATTGTTTAATTTATTTTAAAAGCTTCCGCAAACGAATAATGTTTTGAAACTATTGATTAAATGAGCAATACAATTTTGGAACCAATAAGATATTAAGATAAGGAATTCAATGGAAATGGTTTTAACGCGACGACACGATTTTCAAACACCTTATCATGTGGCATCGCTAGATCCAGCCATAACGTCTGGGTCGAGTTTGGGGTGTTACACTTCTAACCTCTGAAACATTTCTTAGAGATTTCTAGTCCACTATAACTGAGATTTTAGTCGGATCAACTCTAATACTGTCTACCGACACTACATGTCCGAAAAATCCAACTTCTCAGAGCCAAAACTCACATTTTCTAAACTTAGCAAACAACTATTTTTCACGTAAAGTCTGCAACACAATTCTCAAATGCTGGGCATGCTCTATCTCATCTCGGGAATAGATCAAAATGTCATCAATAAACACAACAACAAATCTGTCTAGGTACGGTCTGAATATTTTGTTCATCAGGTCCATTAACACAACAGGTGCATTGGTTAAACCAAATGGCATAAAAAGAAATTCATAATGTCTGTGCCTGGTTCTGAAAGCAATTTTGGCACATTCAAGTCTCATAATTTATAATATCCATAACAGAGATCTCTCTTTGAGAATATTGTCACACCTTTCAACTGATCAAACAAATCATCTATACGTGGTAAAGGATATTTTTTCTTGATCGTGACTTTATTGAGCTGTCGGTAGTTGATACACAATCGCATTGAATCATCCTTTTTCTTGAAAAATAACACAAAAGCACCCTAAGAAGAAAATTTGGGCCGAGCAAAACCCCTATCTGTTAACTCACAATTGTTCTTTCAACTCTTTTAATTCTATAGGAGCCCTCCTATACGGAGCTATTGATATTAGAGATGTTCCCGACACTAATTCAGTAGCAAACTCAACCTCTCTGATCGGCGGTAACCTTGGTAGTTCTTCTGAAAACACATTTGTGAACTCACATACAATTAGAACTGATTTTACTTTCAATTTTGAAACTTTGGAATCAAATATATAAGCAAGATACACTTCATAGCACTTTCTAACATATTTCTGTGTCGTCATAGCTAAAATAACATTAGATGTACAATCTAATCTATCTGATTTAATTCAAATCCTTTCACCATTCTGACATTTCAACACGATATGCTTCCATCTACAGTTCACAATAGCATCATGCAGAGTTAACCAGTCTATACCCAGAATTACATCAAACTCATCAAAGGGTAATAACATCAAATCAGCCAGAAAGTTGCAACCCCGAATCATCAAAGGACAATTTTTACAGACTTTATCAACTAATTCATACTGACCTAGAGGGTTTTTTACTTAACCACAAATTCAGTAGACTTAAAATGTATTTTCTTATCCGACACTTAAGTTGTGCATACATATGAGTGCGTTGATCCTGGGTTAATCAAAGCATTAACATTAGTATCAAAGATAGAGAATGTACCAGTGATCACATCAGGTGCTGAAGCTTTCACTCGAGCACAAATCGTATAAGCCCTAGCTGGTGCCCATGCCTCAGATCTAACAACAGATGCTTTCGTTCCACCTTGACTGTTACCCATATTTCCAGTGTTCCGGAGTGGTCTCCCTCCAGTAGTTGTGTTACTCGAATAGGTATTTTGTGCCTTTTCTTTATCAGACCTTTTAAGGCAGCCTCTCAGATAATGATTAAAGAAGCGTATTTAAAACATGACCCATCTTTCAATCTGCATTCAATGAAGTGCCATCTATTACATTGCTAACATTCAGGCTTGTTGTTCCTAACACTACCCACACTCGCTACAGATCTAGCCTGAGGTTTCGAGCTCGAACGATGCTTTCCTTTATCTCTCCCAGAACAACCCACCGAAACTGATGAACGACTATGGAATTCCTTTGATTTCTTTGATGAAGACAAGAATGATTTTCCCATAGGTCATTTTCCCGTATCACGAGCCTCAAAATCAACATTTTTTTTCGCTTTGCTAAGTTCCTCAACCTTGTATGCTCTATCAACCAGAATTATGAATTCTTTCAGCTTAAGAATCCCGACTAGCAACTTAATATCTTCATTTATATCGTTCTCAAATTGGGTACACATGATAGCCTCTGTTGGTATACACTCTCGAGCATACCTGCTAAGTCGCACAAATTCTCGTTCGTATTCAGTCACAGTCATACAACCTTGTTTCAATTCTAGAAACTCTTTGCGTTTCTTATCGAGAAATAGCTGACTTACATATTTATTTCTGAACTCTGTCTAGAAGAATTCCTAATTTCCCTCGGTACTACCGCGATCAAAGTGTTCCACCACTGATAAGTTGAGTCTTTCAACAGATAAACAACACACTTTAAACATTCGGTCGGTGTACAAGACAATTTGTTGAAAACTCTCAGTGTTTTTTAACCAGAACTCAGGTTTCTCTAGACCGTCTTTAGCTATACCACGGAACTCCTCAGCCCCATACTTTTAGATTTTATCAACTGGAGGCTTACTTACTTGCACTAATTCCAAACCCTAAGGAACTACAAGGACCAGTTGGGGTATGGGTGCGGGTGGAGGTCGTTGAGCCATTGGGTTCATTCTCATGAACTCTGTAAACCATTTGGACATCATTTAGAAGAAGGCTTCTTTAGCCTCTCCTTCTTGGCCTTCAGACACGAGCCTACTACCACTAGAAGTTGCTCCGTGAATGGAAGCTTGTACGTTACTTTCTACTTTATCGGAATCGGCTTGGTTGGATGACATCTTATCTATATGAAAACATAGTTCAATTTGAGTAAGGAGTTATCACACTATCACAGGCTATATAATGACATTTATTTATAGACTCCATACATGCTACATTCAGTCCGAGAATTGACTAAATTGTAGCTTTGATACCACTAAATGTAACACCTATAACTCGTATATGTCGTCAGATTAGGGTTACAAAGTATTACTGCATTTAAACTTAATTACATTCAATAAAATAAACATATCATAAATCAATCAAATACATACATACTGTCCGTAAATCAAGCCCTCAAGGCCTTAAAAATACCTTAGAAATGATTCAAGACCAATATGAATTCATTTGGAAAGTCTAGGAAAAAGTTACAAAAATTTGGAAACAGGGGTCATTGACTTGCATACAAAAGAACTCTCAGATGACACACGACCATGTCGCCAGGTCATGTGCCACACAAGGCAGAGTCACACGCCCGTGTTTCAGGCCGTGTGGACCTAAATTTCACCTAGAATCAAGCCATTTCCAACACCATTTCATGCATAACCATCTAGATCATTTGTGCACAGTTTCAAGGCACCCAAACCCTATCAACCCATACATATAATAGCCATTTTAAGAGTCCTAATTCAACTAACCAATATTCCAAATAAAGGCACCACAAACAACAACCAAACATCACTTACTTATACATGCTTATATGCTTAATTCCATACATACTATTCTAGACCATTTAGGTAATAAAACATACCTCAATTAGCCATTTTCAAAACATACAAAACATACCATGAAAGATCATTATCAAGCCATTACAAACTTACCAAAAGAATCATATTTACATACACATATAAGTGGCCTAAACAAGCATTGTAAGTTCATCAACAATCCATAAGCATCCAAGCACAAACATATCAAGTTATCATTTTACATGTTCATCAAAAACATCATAATAGACCACCCTATACACGCCATTATAAACCTTGGCCAAAATACACAAAAATTACCGAATTGGCTTCTAGATAGTGTGATAGATCTCTGACAAGCTGCTAACCAAACTGAGCTTCTAATAATCTATAAAACATAGAAAAGAAACTACTTAAGAAAATAGTGCTTAGTAAGCTCGTATAAACCAAACTTAACTTACCATTTCATTTGTATCGTATAAAGCATATGCATAAGCATAAAAATCAACCATAACCACAAGCTTGGCAGGAGCCTAAACAACATCATCAATCTACAAGTTAGCACACCTGTTCATATACATATATATGCTATCATCTATAAAACATGTGTTCATCATATGTAAACATAACCTTTTCATATTTAATGTCCTAAAATTTCATGATTCAATACAATTGCATACTTAACTTTCTGTTCCATTTTCTTGCCCGTTGAACCATCTAAAACTTCATTGGGTACTCGGGAATCCTCACACGAAGTGTGCCTTTACATATAACCGTAACATTTCCTTTACATCATTGCTCATACGAGCTGTGAAATGGGTCTGCTCACACGAGCTGTGGGTCAGAATGTGTAACACCCCTAACCCGTATCCTTCTCCAGAATAGGGTTATAGAGCATTACCGAAGTTTACAAATTAATTTTCAGACATTTCATTTCATCAAGCATTCATATTTATGACCAATTAAAATCAAAACATTTATGAGCTAACATTAACCAATTTAACTTATACAAGTCATTATAACCAGAATCAAATCATCCAAAATTACCAATAGAACCAATGGATAATGTGATATATCTCCAACAAGCTTCCAACCCAATCGAGCTTCCGATAATTATTTAAATGCATCAAATAATTATACATATTACCAATAATAATTCAATTCCAATAATAAAACACACACATATATATAATATTCATTACCAAATAGCATTCACTTCAATTAAAATTATATAGAATATAGCTCATATGAGCTCATCGGACTAATTTGCAGAAATACCAAAATTCAGGGACATTTTGGAAATTTTCTATTTTTCTCATATTTCCACCTAATATTGTTCTAAATTTCATTCAATTTTGTAATTTAGATAAATAACCAATCCATTTCATGAAATTTGGTCACTTTTTGACATTTTTACAAATTTACCCTTAAAGTTTCACATTTGTTCAATTTAGTCCCTGGACCTAAAACATGTAAATTGGTCATTTTTAATGAAAACTAATGCTAGTTAAATAATCATATATTTTCCTCCTCCTCCTCTCCATTCCACATCCTTAATGTATATAACATGCTTATAGGTAACATTATCTATAATTTCACCATTTACTTATATAAATTCATTCAAAGCTGTCCACTTGAGTTGTAGTCACTAAATTATTTATATCTTGAGATACAGAACTCCAAATTAAGATCTGTAAATTTTATCTGAAACTAGACTCATATATGTTCTTACCATAAACTTTTCAGAATTTTTGGCTTAGCCAATAAGTACAGTTTATTCTTTAAATTCATCCCTATTCTGCTGCCTAACAGTTCCGACCCTTCTTCACTAAAAATTAATTATCTCCCTGTACAAAATTCTAATAATGTTACTGTTTGTTTCTATTGAAAATAGACTCATTAAGTATTTTAAAATATAAATTTAAGACTCTAATTATTTTTCTCCAATTTTTTATGATTTTCCAAAGTCAGTACAGGGGAACCCGAAATCATTCTGACCTTGTCTTACAAAATTTATTATATCTCATGATTTACAATTCTATTGCTTACACAATTTCTTCTATAAGAAACTAGACTCAATAAGATTTAATTTCATCTTTTATTCATCCTCTAATTAGATTTCCACAATTTATGGTGATTTTTCAAATTTAACCTACTGCTACTGTCCAAAACTGTTTTAGTGCAAAATATTGATTACTAAGTTTATAACACTCTTATTTTCCTTCTCTACACTATTTCTCATCACTTTCTCTTATTTTATCTTCATTAACATATCAAGAACATAAAACCTTATATAATAAAACCCTACATTAACATCAATTTCATACTTTTTCAATAATATCAAACTCAAAAATATATTGAAATCTTGATGCTCTTACCTTGCTCAATTGATTTCAATCTTTAACTTGATTTTCTCTCTCCTCCAGCCTCTATTTCTTGAATCTAACTTGATATTCTAGCTCCCCATAGTCTCCTTGTTATCTTTCTCTCTTGATGGATATGGAAATTCGTTTGATTTTTAGGTGAAAATGGTAATTTTTTTGAAGGAGGGACCAAATTGTAAAGAAAGCAAAACTTTCTTTCTTTCTCTCTTCTCCTCATGTTGGATGCATGGAAGATGATGGGTTGGTTGGTTTTTTTTTTATCTTTCTTTCCACATATATATACTAAACAATAAAATAATAAATAATATTTAAAAATCAAATTAAAATATTAATAAACTATTATTTATTTATTTATTTAATTTAAAATATCTCCAACATCATCATTATCTTCTAGATTTCTCTCTCTTCTCAATGACCATTTTGCCCTTTATGATCTTTTAAAGTTCCATCCTTGAGTCATCACTTAATTTGGTAAAATTACGATTTAGTCCCTCAAAATTCTTCACCTTTTTCAATTTGGTCCTAATCCATCCATTTTTCTTAGTTTCTAGATCATTCCACCCTTAAAATATTTACACCTTTGGTCCTTCAAATTTTTTGTATTTACACTTTAACCCCTCAAATTTTGAATATTTACTCTTGACCTACAAAACTTTTCTCACTTTTGCGATTGAATCCTTCTTGAATTAATATGTCATAATATACTTTCCAATGTTGACATAACTCAATATTACCCTTTTTATCACTTTATTTTCTTATTTTACTATACCAAGGATAATATCTTACTGTAGAAATTTTCAAAATATACATTTGTGGTCTCAAAACCACTATTCCGACTAGGCCCAATTTCAGGCTGTTACAGAATGTAAGCTACATGATGCTGCTCACACGAGCTGTGGAATATCCGCAACAAATGCAGGACTTCAGCCATCGCTAAGACATTCAAGACCAGCACCCGAAACATGAAATCCCTAATGACATGTCATTCGTATCCTAAGAATTCCTAAGGTTCAACTGGGACTCGATAACCGTCATAACATTAATTTGTTTATACATCATTCAATTAACATTATAAGTAACATAATAACATACAATTTTAATAGCATTAATATGATAATCGTTAATACGAACTTACCTCGATGGCTAGGGGTGTAGAAGTTAAATCGAGTTAATACGAAGCTTTTGCTTTGCCTTGATCTACATCTGTACATGGTTTATCTTGATCTAAATAGACAATTTCAATCACTTTAATACTTCTAGTATGCAATTTAATCTACATTTTATATTGATGCTAAATTACCATTTTTCCCTAACATTTTGACTTTTCACAATTTAGTCCTGAAGCTTATAACTTAAAATCTAACCATTTTAATCTCAATCCATATTAACCAAATATGCAAGGGACCTTGAAACAACCCATGTTTATCATCATTTTAACTAAAACCCTAAAATTCATACCTTTAACAATTTAGTCCCTAATTTCCAAAATTCATCAAAATCACTTTACAAAACTTGTTCATTTTTCAACCAAGATTCATAATCTATCATTTAACATCAAAAACCATTCAAGAACATTCATGGAATAACCCTCAAATTTTAAAAATTTCACAAATTAACCCTCGGGCTAGCTAGACTAAGCTAAAACAATATTAAAAACATAAAAATCATTAAAAACGGGGTTGAATCACTTACATGCACAAAGTTGAAATAGCCGAACCTAAGAACCCTAAAATGGATTTTTTTTCTTCCTTAGAAATTTCGATGGAAACAATTTGAAGAAGATGGAGTAACCTTTGTTTTATTTAATTTATGTTTAATTTACCAATTACCATATTAACATTTAAAAACTTCCAAAATTTCAATAAAACCATACCATGCACATCCATTAACCTTATGAATGGGATAATTACCATTTATGTCCATTTACTTTCATTTTCATAGTCATTTATCCCTTTTAACTATTAGAACTCCACTTTTACACTTTTTACGATTTAGTCCTTTTTACTTAATTAACGAAGCAAACATCAAAATTTCTTAATGAAATTTTAATACGACCTTAATAAAATCCCGTAGACACTAAATAAATAATAAAATATTAATTTACTCGTCGAAATGGTGGTCCCAAAACTACTATTTTGATTTCACTGTAAATTGGCTGTTACAAATGGCTATAACAAAGTTATGTGAAAATAATTTGCCAAGATATTTTTGGGTGGAAGCCGAAAACACTTCTTGCTATATTATAAATAGAGCTATGGTTAGGCCTAGTTTGAAGAAAACTCCTTATGAACTTTTTAAAGGAAGAAAGCCTAACATAAGCCACTTTCATCCTTTTGGTTGCAAATGTTTTATTTTGAATAATGGAAAAGAAAATTTTGGAAAATTTGATTCCAAAAGTGATGAAGGTATTTTTTTGGTTATTTGATAAATTCTAAATCTTATTGACTATTTACCAAGAGAATCCTTGTTGTAGAAAAATCTATACATGTTATTTTTTATGAATCTAACTCTCCTTCTAAAAATGAATCTATTCATTTTGATGATGTAGAAATATATCAAGTTGAGCAAAATCAAGCATCACATGTAGATCAAGGTGTAAGTGAGTTGGTTCAAGAACTTAAATTTGATGAACTCCAAGAACCAATTCAAGTTGAAAGAGAATTTAGCCACCCAAGAGAGCTTTCATATGTTAAGGATGGACACGTCATTGGTGATCCATCTCAAGGGGTAATTACTAGATCTTCAATTAGAAATACTTGTAATTATGTTGCTTTCATTTCTTACATAGAACCTAAAAACATTGATGACGCTTTAAATGATGAATTTTGGATAATGGCTATGTAAGAAGAATTAAATCAATTTGAAAGAAATCAAGTACGAAATTTAGTTGATAGACCTAGTGATCATCCAATTATAGGAACTAAATGGGTCTTTAGAAATAAACTTTATGAAAATGGTAACATAGTTAGAAACAAGACTAGATTAGTTGCCAAAGGATATAGCCAAGAGAAAGGTATAGACTATGATGAAACTTATGCACCGGTAGCTAAGTTAGAATCCATTAGGATGTTATTAGCTTTTGCATGTTCAGACAAAACTTTTTCAATAGATGTCGAAAGTGAATTTTTAAACGGTTTCATAAATGAAGAAGTTTATGTTGAACAACCTCCCAGTTTTGAAAATCCAATTTTCCAAATCATGTTTTCAAATTGTCCAAAGCTCTATATCATTTGAAGCAAGCTCTTAGAGCTTGGTATGAAAAGCTTTCCAAATTTTTAATTGAAAATGGCTTTAGAAGGGGCAAAGTAGAAACTACCTTGTTCATAAAAACTAAAGACAAATACATTTTAGTAGTACAAATTTATGTTGATGATATTATAGTTGGTGCTACTAATGAACTTCTTTGTCAAGAATTTTCTAAGATTATGCAAGGTGAATTTGAGATGAGCATAATGGGTGAGCTCAACTTCTTTTTGGGGCTCCAAATCAAGCAAACTAAAAATGGCATCTTCATCAATCAAGCCAAATACATCAAGGAAATGCTCAAGATGTTTAAAATGGAGGACTTGAAGAATCAATCAACACCAATGAGCACTTCAACAAAGCTTGATAAAGATAAATGAGGTAAATGTGTTGACACTAAACTTTACAGGTCTATGATAGGGTCATTGCTTTATCTTATCACAAGTAGATCGGATATAATGTTTAGTGTTTTTTTATGCTCTAGATTTCAATCATCTCCTAAGGAGTTACATTTACAAGCAATTAAGATAATCTTTAGGTACCTTAAGGACACTCCAAACCTAAGACTTTGATATCCCAAAGATTCATCATTTAGTTTTCATGCTTACTCCGATGTAGATTTTGGAGGATGCAAGTTAGATAGAAAAAGCACTTCCAGAACATGTCAATTCTTAGAAAAATGCTAGTTTCATGGTTCTCTAAGAAACAAAATAGTGTAGCTTTGTCCACAACCGAAGTGGAATATGTTGCGGTAGGTAGTTGTTGTGCTCAAATTCTTTGGATAAAGCAACAATTATTTGACCATGGAATTGATATAGATCACTTTCCTATAAGGTATCATAACACTAGTGCTATTTGCTTAACCAAAAATCACATCCAACACTTTAGAACAAAGCACATAGAAATAAGACACCATTTCATTAGAGACCATGTGCAAAGAGGTGACATAGTACTAAAATTTGTAGATACTTTGCATCAACTAGCCAATTTTTTTACAAAGCCTTTAGATAAGGAGAGATTTTGGATAATTAGGAGAGATTTAGGACTAATGAACATGCCTTCATAAGCTTCTTGTATAATCTTCTTGACATTCTTGGACACTTGTGTTATTTTATGCATGCTTTGTGTATATTACTTGATTATACTTGTAAACTTGTAAATTCATTGTTTCTATTAATTCTCACATTTTTGAAATATGTAATATAATTAAGCTAGATAGTATTGTAAATCATAGATCAAATTTTGAGTATGTTAGTAAATGCATTTTCCACCTTTTGATTGATTTCAAGCATGTTGTTACTTGGTTTTCTTGTACATATTTGCTTAAACATGGTATTATATGATTTTATCTAATGAGTTGGCCCCTCGATTTTCCCCGCCATTGGACGATTAGGACCTCACTTCTTGGTTTCTTTTTATATGCTTTTTGGTTGGATTATATCACTATTTTGATTTTTTGATTGTCTTTCTTTGGATATTTGGGTTATTTATATTGGTGGTATAATTGGTTGCTTTGGGAGAAAAATGCAAAATTTGCATCAAAAAATTTTCTTTCAACTTAATCTTAAAGCCAATTCTTAAGTTGGAAATTTAAATGAGATGACGTCTAAAATATTTTTTTTTCAAAAAGGGAGCTTATTTTGAAAATAATGTTTAAGATAGGGGGAGTTAGCAAATTGTTTCAAAATGTTTTTGTTATATCAAAAAGGGGGAGATTGTTAGCTGTAGTTTTTCAAGTATTTTGATATAACAAAAAGAATATTAAAAATACCCTACTTAAATTTGTAAAAAAATGTTTATAAGTCCTTAAAATTATTTTCAAAGTGTTGGACAAAATAAATTGTTAAAAAGTCTTGAATTAAATCATTTTTAACGAGTTTTTAAAGTCTGAATGACTTCTACTGATACTTAGGTGGACAAATATTGGTAGAACTTAAGATGAAAAGACCTTGGAAAAGCTACAGAATTCTACCGGTAGAACTGGGAGTTTTACCGATACAACTTTGGGTTCTACCGAAATAACCCAAACTTCTATTGGTAAAACGCACTCCAATAAGTAAGGTAGTTTTGGCTTAGGACTTCTATCGATACCTTAAGGACTTCGACCGAAACAAGTCTAGTTAGTAGCCAAATTTTAGCATCTCCTACACCTCTACCGATACCTTAAGGACTTCTACCAAAACAATTCAAGTCAATAGCCAAAGTTCAGCATCCCCTGTATTTCTACCTATACTCTGATGGGTTCTACGATACAAAATGAAACCCATAGAGTTCTACCTATACAGGAGAACTTCTATCGATAGAACGAGCCCAACAATCATATTTTGGAAAGGCTTCTACCGATACAAGATTCCTTCTACCAATACAACAAAGCTGCAAACAACATTTAATGTTGGTTTTTATGGCTGTAACGACTCTAATTTGTTTCTAATAGCTACAAACATCCATAAGGTTGTTAGAGGACTTAAATACAGGGTCAAGGCTCCCCATTGAAATCAACAAAAGCCAAGAAACAAGTACCTAACTTCCAAGAACTCAATTTTCCAATCTTTCTCAATCTTTTACTAAATATTTCTTGTACACACTTGTGAGTTAAGTTTTCTATATTCTTTGAAGTGTTGTAATTTTGTGTGAAAGTGTTTAGTTGTTCATTATCTACCTTTTAGAGGTTTCATCTTATTCATCATTATTTTTCTCTCACTTGTGAAGTGTTACTTAAGGTTTTAGGTCGAAAAATTTAAGGGGAAATGGTTTTATCTTACCTTTGAAAAGATAAGGATTTGTAAGTTTAAATGTTGTCCTTAAAGGTTCAATCTAGTGGATTTGGGGAATCCTTAGTTGAGGAAAGCTAAGGTAGTGGATGTAGGCAATTAAGGCTGAACCACTACAATTTCTTGAGTCATTTGATTTTTGTTATTTCACGAAAACCTTTTAAAACACCAATTCACCCCCTCTTGGTGTATTTCGATCTAAAAAAAGATAACAATAAACCACAAAACGCAAAATAAGAATTCACAAAACTTAAATACAAAATTCTATGAAAGCTTGTAAAAGCTAATACCGAAATATGTAATGGATTATTTTTCTAGGGTGGAAAAAGGGCATATTTATAGGTTAAATTCGTAGGTCAAGTAATATTAAAATAACCTACATTAATTAGAGTTTAAGTGGGAAACTAAAAACATATTTTAACTAGGAGAATAAAGCAAAAAAATTGCATGACATGTCACCACGTCTTGAAGTGGAATTCACGTTGTCGGGACGACAGTCTTCTTTTCGTCGTGACGTCAGTGGCTCGTCGGGACAAGGAGCTACTACTCGTTGTGACGTCACTCTCTGTTAGGGCCCAAATACAAGGCATAACTCAACAAATCTCCACCTTGACCAGTATTTCCAAAACACCTTGGCCTATATGAAACTATGAAGGTATTAATTGAGTCAAAACTGTGTTTTAAAGCTGAAAGACTTCTAACATTTGACTTGTGCACTACCAAATCAAAACTGACTTGGGTCTAATTTTCATGAATGCAGTGACTTATCTTTTTAAGACCTACACCCAAAAGAGAACCTCTCTTATACGAAATATTCATATTTTTTCCCTTCTATGACCAAGTTGTCTCTGCTTCAAACAAGTCGACTTTGACTCCTTAAAAGATGAAGGACGTCCTGTTTCAACAATCACCATTTATCCTTCCAAACCATAAAAATTGTGACTTTTTTTACCTTTCATCAAAATGAGAGCCACACGAGATACCTTAATGTCGTTTGGCTCGATGTTAATTCTATAACCCTTCGAGTCTGAAATTCCCAAGGAGATGAGATTTTTCTTTAAGTTGGACACATGTTTGACATCTAACAGTGTCCTAATTGTCCAATTGTGCATCCTGATCTGAACAGTACCAATATTGGTTACCTTACTAGGTGAACCATTCCCCATATGCACAATTCCACCTTCAACTGAACTTTATGTAAAAAACCAGTTCCTATTGGGACACATATGGAATGAACACCCCGAATCTAGGATCCACTTGTTAAACTAAGCCTTATTCGATAATAAGTTTTGATATAACAAATTAAAGTGTTTTTGAATAAAAGTAAAGTTGATCAATTTGATAAAATCAAATTGAAATGGTTTCAATTGAGTCAAACATTTTCAAATATTTTTTAATCATTGTCAAGCAAGTTAGAATTCCTCCATGACAAAAAGTACTGATACTTTTTGTCTAAGTATCAATATTTTACAAGCTATTGATACCGTTCTGATAATCGATACAAAATTGACATTTTGTTTCTTTCAAACCCTAGTAGGTATCGATCTGGTATCGACACTTTTCTTAAGGTATCGATATCCCTGCTCCAACAGTCACTGAAATCTGCATTAATTACAAAAAAATATCTATACCATTTTAGTAGGTTTTGATACTCGTTGTTGCAGGTGCAGTTAATGACCTGATATTTCATCCCCAACGGCTATATTCACTTCTACAACAACCACAACAGTTGGAAACTAATTAGAGGGTATAAATACCATCTTCCAAAGGTCTAGCAAGAAGAAGAGCAATGTGAAAAGCTTAAAGATAAATCAAAAAAACCTAGAGCTTAATTATTTCATATAATTTTTTGTAGACATTTGTGAGCTTTCATTGTATTCATTTAGCTCAATTGTTCTTCTTTATATTTTTGCTTAAGTGGCAAACATCATGATCTTGTGAGGATTGTTTTCTTTGTTGCTTATTTGTATCTCCTTTGAGAGAGAGTTTATTCTTAAGGATTGGGTAGAAACCTTAAGGGAGTTGTATCTTAAACATTGTCCTTAAATGTTTCCAAATTAGTGAATTTGAGAAAATCCTTAGTTGTGGAAATCTAAGGTAGTGGAGTAGGTAATTGGGGTCGAACCACTATAAATCCTTGTGTTCTTTGTTGCACTTTTTTTTTTGCTTCTATCACAACTTCTCAAAGGCCGATTCAACCTCCCTATCGTCAATCTCGAGTTGGTCCTTTTGAGCTAACACCACTCGAACGTAAGCTCGGAGCTTTCATTTGTTGGCACCAACAAGAAATCATCACCCTTGTCATTGGCTAAATTAGCACTGCCTAAATCTTCCTTGTTGTTCTCAGTAGCCATTTTATTTCATAGTTTGTAACAATATACCTTAACATGACCTAACTTCTTACATTAACAACATCTCTTGTCTCACTTTCTTGATGCTACCAAAATTGAGGATTGCATATCTGACTTTCTATTTGAGCCAAACTCATTGTCGAGTTTGTCTTTACTCAACAGATGACACTTCACATCTTCGAATGAGAGATTATCTTTGTCATAAATCAGGGTCTCCCTAAGAAACTTGTATAAATGGGGTAAATAGCATAATAATAGAATATTCTGATCTTCATCGTCAATCTGAATCTCAACATTTTTAAAATTATTCAAAAGAGTAATAAATTGACTGATGTGATCTCTAAGGTGCCCACCTTCGTTCATGTGGAACGTGTACAACTATTATTTCAGCACAAACGGTTAGCTAGAGATTTTGTCGCATAAAGGGTTTCTAACCTTTTCCATAAGTGAATGTCATTTTCTCTATCAAAACCTCCTGCAACACATTTTTTGTTAGACATATTTGAATCATGGATGGAGCCTTTTTATCTAACCTATCTCGTTCAGATTTATCAATGTCTATAGGCTTCTTCTCTATAACCACCTTCTCAAGATTGCCCTGAATTAGAATTGTCGTCATCCAAACTTGCCATAGATAGAAATTTGTGATGCCATCAAACTTATCAATATCAAACCTTGTTGTTCCCATTTTTAAACGGGTTGATTGCGGAAACCGAACTAACTCTAATACCAGTTTATCAGGAATCGACCTGTATAAATAACAAGATAATAAAAGTGGAGAAGAATGAATACATATATTTTATGTGGAAAACCCTCAAAGAGGGAAAAACCACAAGTAGATAAGGTTCTGCCTTTTCACTAATTGAGTAAAAAAACAATAGTACAATATGGAGAAAATTAACCTAAATGTACTAAACGTACATTATCCAAAACCATAAATACAAAGCTCAAAATCCTAAAGAGTAAACCGATAAACAAAACCCTAAATCTCATAGGGCACTCATAAAAAGGGTATAAAATTCTCTCCATAATTACCACGAAACTCTCACCAAAACTCATATGCAACTAAAAATTATCGCCTTTAAGTTAACACTAATTCTCTATCATCTCATACTTGAGTCAACATTAAATAATTTCATAAAATAAGTACATAATTGCTGGAAATAACAACATTAATAATAATTATTGAAATATTACATTTATTTACCGTAAACTTACCTCGGTACAAAATACGATCAAATCTAGTAACCTAGTCCTCAATCTTTTTCTTTCCCCAGTCTAACTCCGGATTTCGTTCTTCTTGATCTATAATATAAAATTTAGCTTATTTAATACTCACATTCATCAAAACAGTCCTTGACTCGAAATTTAGCAAAATTACGATTTTGCCTCTAAAATTTTGCATATTTACATTTTTTCCCCAAAATTGAGAAATTAAACTTCATCCCTTATTCTTACATTTTATTACATGCTGAACATCTTTCCCTTTATGGCAACATCAAATTCCCACTCTAACATTTACTTATGAACATTAGGTATTTTTACTGATTATGTCGTTTTACTCGTTTTCACTTAAAATCACCTAGCAAAAGTTGTTTAACATAATTTCAAGCTTCATATTCTACCATAAAACATCAAAATAAACAAATTTCAACTATGGGTATTTTTCCAAATATAAACCCTAACATGAATTAATGGTAGAATAAACTAAATCAAGCTACGAGGGCTCCAAAAACGTAAAAAAAAAATTAAAAATGGGGCTTGGATGTACTTACAATCAAGCTTGAAAGTGTCCAAAACCCTAGATATGGAGAACTTGTAAGTTTCGGCTATGGTGGAAGAAATATGAGCACATTTTGGCTTTATTTTCCTTTTTAATTCATTTAATTACCAAATGACTAAAATGCCTCTAACTTAAATATATCCTATTTCACTTATCTCATGTCCATTTTTTTCCATGAAAATCTAATGGTCTAATTACCATTTAAGGACCTCTACTTTAATTATGCACTTTAATTAAATCCTTTATCATCTAAAACTCATATTTACCCACATTTGCAATTAGACCCTAATATGCAATTCCGACATGCAATCGCTGAAATTCTTATCGGAATTCTAACACATGCATCCAATCAATCGATAAATCATAAAAATTTATCACAATAAACTTTTCTATATCAGATTCGTGGTTTTGCAACCACTATTCTATTTAGGCCCTATTTCGAGATGTTACAGGTTCAACCGAAAGTTCCATCACCTCCATATCTACAAAGATTGCAGCAAAACAAGCAAAAATAGAAGGTGCAATTCAAGAAGTTTTTGGATTTTTTGAAGCAGTTACACATCAACATTCCGTTGGTGAAGGCTTTAGAACAAACATCGAATTATGTGAAGTTTATGAAGGATATACTGTACAAGAAGAAACAACTGAGTGAGTATGAGACTGTTGCCTTGACAAAGGAGTGCAGTGCATTCCTGTAGAACAAATTGCCACCAAAATTGAAAGACTCAAGAAGCTTTACTACACCCTGTAACATTAGTGAATCTTACTGTGGTAAAGCTTTGTGTGACTTAGGAGCGAGTATCAACTTGATGTCTAAGTCTATTTTCAAGATGTTAGGGATAGGTGAAGTAAGACCTACAACTGTGACGCTTTAGCTAGTGGATCGATCTTTAGCACATCCCGAAGGAAAGATCGATGATGTTTTGGTAAGAGTTGATAAATTTATTTTTCCTACTAATTCCATTGTCTTAGATTTTGAAGCAGACAAGGAAGTGTCGATCATCCTTGAGAGACCTTTCTTAGCCACGGGAAGAACATTAATTGATGTGTAGAAAGGAGAACTCACCATGCGAGTTCAAAACAATTAGGTAACCTTTAACATTCTTAAAGCGATGAAATTTCCCGATCCGACAGAGGAGTGTTCAGTTATGGAAGAGATAGAAACCTTGGTTTCTATGAAAAAAGTTTTTGAAGAAGATCCATTGGAGAAAGCCTTAGATCTTGACCATTTGGAGGATGAAGAAGGTGAAGAAAACATGGCTTTGATGGAAGCCAATCCGGGAAATTTTATCCAGTTCACATGGTTTGAATCGTTGGAGTTGGAAGTCAGAGAATTTGTGCAACCCAAGTTGTTAATTGAAGAACCATCTAAACTCAAACTAAAGGTACTTTCTTCCCATTTGAAATATGTTTATTTCGGTGATTTTTCTACTGTTCCTATGATTATTTCAGCGAAACTAATTGTTGATAGAGAAAGATACAGTGTTTGATTTCAACAAAGCATGTTTGGAAGCTTTTGAAGATCTAAAGGAGCGGTTAATCTCAGCCCCAATAATCGTTACACCTGATTGGAACTCACCTGTTGAGTTGATGTGCAATACAAGTGACTATGTCGTTGGAGCTGTGATGAGACAAAGAAGAAATAAAGTGTTTCACTCTATTTACTATGCAAGTATAACTTTGATGGGAGCCCAACGCAATTATACAGTAACCGAAAAGGAAATCTTTACTATAGTTTTTGCTTTTGAAAAATTTCGCTCATATCTTATAGGTACCAAAGTTACAGGATTTGCTGACCATGCGGCCATTAAATACTTGCTCACGAAGAAAGATACAAAACCAAGGCTAATTCGTTGGATACTTTTACTCCAAGAATTTGACCTTGAGATCCAAGACAGAAAAGGTGTACAAAATCAAATAACTGATCATCTGTCAAGGTTAGAGCAAGATGAGGTAACTAAGTCATGTGTGCCTATCAACGAGAATTTTCCAGATGAATACTTATTTGAGGTAAATCAAATTCATGAAATACCCTGGTTTGCTAATTTTGCCAATTATCTTGCATGTGGAATAATTCCTCGAGAAATGACATACCAACAAAGGAAAAAATTCCTTCATGATAGTCGGTATTATCTTTGGAAGGATCCGTTTTTGTTTAAACAATGTGCAGACAATATAATCCGAAAGTGTGTAGCTGAAAGCGAGATTGCTGAAATCTTGTATCATTCCCATTCATCTTCAAGTGGGGGACACTTTGGTGGTTCACGTACTGCAACAAAGATTTTGCAAGCAGGTTTCTTTTGGCCTACACTATTTAAAGATACTTATGCTTATGTGAAAAACTATGATAAATGCCAAAGGACTGGAAATATATCAAGGAGGAATGAGATGCCCTTGACAAACATTTTAGAGATTGAATTGTTAGACGCATGGGGCATTGACTTCTTAGGCCCATTTCCTTCTTCGTATAGGAACAAATACATCTTAGTTTCTGTGGACTATGTATCCAAGTGGGTTGGAGCTGAAGCATACTCTACAAATGATGCTAAGGTAGTCATACGATTCCTACATAAGCATATGTTTAAACGATTTGGGACACCAATAGCTATTATTAGTGATGAAGGTTCTCACTTTGTGAACAAATGGCTTAAGTGGTTGCTTGACAAATATGATGTGAAGCACAAGATTGCTACTGCCTATCACCCCCAGTCTAGTGGGCAAGTTGAAAGAGTAAATCGCGAAATCAAATGTATCCTTGAAAAGGTAGTACGCCCTAGCAGAAAAGATTGGTCTCAAAGGCTCGATGATGCATTATGGGCCTATCAAACAGTATTTAAGACTCTGTTAGGAATGACTCCTTATCGGTTAGTCTTTGAAAAACATGTCATTTGACATTAGAGTTGGAGAATAAAGCTCACTGGGCTTTGAAGCAGTTGAACTTTGATCTTAAGTAAGCCGGTGAGAGAAACATGTTACAACTTGATGAGTTGGAAGAGCTGAGCTTGTTTTCCTATGAAAATGCCAAAATTTGTAAAGAAAGATCAAAGAGATGGCATGATAGCCATATACAACCTCGCGAGTTTAAAGAAGGTCAGAAGGTTTTGTTGTTTAATTCAAGGTTGAAGTTATTTCCTGGGAAGCTTAAATCCCAATGGAAATGACCTTATACCATCTACCGAGTTTATCCTTATGGAGCTATTGAATTATACAACAATTATGGAGGTACGTTTAAAGTTAATGGTCAACGTCTCAAACACTACTGGGATGGTGAAGTTGTGCGAATTGAATCCTCGCTTAAATTAGCAGACCCTTAATTTTTCATGAACTCATTTTGTAAATAAATAAATAATTAGAACTTATTTTATTAACTTGTTGCATTTAATTAATTCTATCTAAGGAGATTGGAACTTAAGCGGGACCGTTGTGACCCCTTAAACTTTTCTTGGGAATTAATTTAATGTAATTTGTTAAGAAGAAATTTTCTAATTAAGACTTAAAATTTTTAAATTTCATTTGTTCTATTTAAATTTTAAATTTTATGTTAATAAAGGGGTCAAATTTGGCCCAAGTACTAATCAGTTTTTTTTAGTAAGATACAGTCTGAGTTTAAGGCCCAAGATAGCAAAAATGAGGGAAAAATCCATGCCTTGCGATCACACCCATTGCTTGCCACCCTAGTAACCCTAATGTAGCTAAATTTTTGTTACATGTTGCCCTAATTTTTCCCTATATAAGCCCCTCTCCATTCTACTAATTTTCATATCCCTCAAAGCAATTTGCTTACACCCTAAAAATTCCTAAATCTTCCTTTTATGTCGTCAACCTCAAATCCTGGAAGAAACCTTAATTCTCTTCCCTTTTTGTCGAAATTCTCTATTGCTGTCGCAAAAATATTGTCAAAGCACCACCGTTGCTGTCGCACGTTGTCGTCGCTGTCGCACCATCCTTGCTGTCGCAAGATTTTTCCGTAGCAAGTTCTACCCACTTTGTCGATTTCTCTTTTCTCTTTTGTGCAGAAACTTTGTCAAATTTTTGGGAAAAGATACCATGTCTCGCAAAAGAACCAGATCTTCAAAAACTAATCCTAAAAACCCAATTTTGATCGATGAAGAAGTGAAAAAGAGATTTGATTCAATCTTCAAGCATCAACCTATGATGCCAGAAAAAGGTTTTGACTTAAAGAGTAATGATTTGATGGTTGTTCCTATACCAATTAGAAAGAAAATCAATGCTCTCAAGTGGGAATGATTTTGTGATGCTCGTTCACTTCCCGATGATGAACTAGTTTGAGAATTCTATGCTAGTTTGACTACGCAAGATGCTACTGAAGTCATCGTTCGAAAGAAAAAGGTACCTCTTACTTCTAAGTCTATCAATGATTTGTTTAATTTATCTAATGTTGAAGAATATGAGTACTACCCTATGATGAACAATATCAATTGGGATTTTCTTCAACAAGTGCTTGATGTTGTAACAAATCCGGGATCTTAATGGATTATAAAAAAGTATGGGAGTTGTTCTTATCGAAAAGAATACTTAAAACGAGTAGCAAAGGTATGGTTTTATTTCGTTCGCTACAGTTTTATGCCTATCTCACATAGTTCCACCATCTCGATGGAACAGATGCTTTTATTATATGCAATTTTGACAGAAAAGTCCATCAATGTTGGGAAAATTATCCTCAAGGAGATTCACGATTATGCTAAAAAGAAGGCAGGAAGTGCTTATTTCCCATCATTAATCACTTCACTTTGCTTAAAGGCTCATGTTAAAACACAAGAAAATCTGAAGGGGCGATATGTTCAAGGAGGCATTACAAATTATGATCTTGAAAGATTAGTAGAGAGGGTGTATGAACTGAATCAATGCGAGCAAGAATAGCCAATTGAGCCGGATACAGAGGAGTCAACAGATGGAACTGAAACTGAAGCTAATTCAGTCACAGACACTGAAGAGGAAGAATCTGATAAGGAACCGAACATTCTTGAACCAAGGGTTGAGCCAGAAGAAGAACCAGTTAAGCTAAGTTTTAAACCTGAATATACAACTCCCATGTCGACTTCTGCAAGTACTTCAAGAAAATTAGAGTTGTCAATTTTGATGGATATGTGCAAGTTCATGCATAATCAACAACAAACTTATTGGAAATATGCAAAAATTAGAGATGACTCAATTCAAAATACTTTTAAGAATATCTCTAATACTATTTTTCCTAAGTTCCCAGATGCTATCTTTGAGACATGGACGGAAGATACTAACGATGCAAGCGGAGATGGAGCTAAAGAAGACAAGGGGAATAAGTCAGAAAAATAAAAGGGGGGATTCTTATCCTGTTATTTATTTAATTATTTTTAGGTCTTTAGGAATTTATTTCTTTCGTAATTAGGATTTAATTTCTACAGAATAAAACATAGCAAGCATGAACAAACTTAACACTTCTTTAGAAAGAATAAGACTAAGTGATGTGGTAATGAGAATGAACATGTCTAAGATTGAGTTATTAGGGAGGACTTGGTATTTAAGCAGTCTTAATGACTCACCTCTCTTTCTTTACAACCCTACCTGGTGTTCAGTTTTCATTCATTACTTTGTTCTTGCAATGAGGACTTTGCTTCTTTTTAAAGGCCTGTTTTTGCAATGAACCTACATTATAAACCAGTTACCATCTTTTTAAAATTATCTTAATTTTGTACACCTATCTTAACTAAAGTTGTCTTGGGAATCAACATTTGAGGAAATTTTCATAAATATGTATGTGCTCATGCTTAAAAAAAAGTCAAGAACAGTTCGCTCAGTCTCAAAAAAGGAAAAATGTATGAGCTTGAGTTTAAAATAAGTTTGGGGGTATTCCAAAGGTTCACTTAAAGAAAAAGGTTGTATTACGAGAAAACCAAGACAAAGTTAAAGGTTAAGATCTTTAAAACCGAAATGTCTCATCTATTAAAATCCTTGCTTTTAACTTAGCCTCATTACAACCTTATAAAAGACCTATTGATTTGATGATTATGTCACCTACATTAGTGGAGAGAAAGTCTTAAGTTCAACATATGAAGATCATAAATAAGCCTTGTGACTGTTTGCTTGATTGATAGCAAATTATGATTCATGTTGGCATATTTTGAAGCTTAGTATAATCTTAAGAAATGTTTGCATATGAATTACTTGTTAATAAAGAAGATCGATAAGCATGAAGTTATTAATGCATGATTATGGGACAAAGATTGATGCTGCTTACACAATTAGCAATTCTGCCTTAGCAAGACCTTTTGTTGTGCATAAACATTACTCGGGACGAGCAATGATTTAAGTTTGGGGGTGTGTAAACGAAAAAATATCTAAGATTTTTCCTATGTAATTTATCACCTTTTTTATTTAAATTCGTTGTTAAAACTGAGTAATTGTTTAATAAATTAATGAAATATGTGAAAATATGAAATTAAGACATAGAAATTATTAAAATGTGATTTTATGCTTTACTATATAGTTTTCATGCAATAAATGGCTTATTTTATATTAATTTGAATATATTATATTTTTTAAGACATAAAGTGGGTCATGCATGATTAAATTAAATAATAAAATATAAAATTATATTTAATAATTTATATAAAGTCGGTCATGCCTGATTAAATTGAATAATAAAATATAAAATTATATTTAATAATTTATTTTAAAATATTTCATTAATAATTTGGGTTTTTAATTAATTAATTAAATTGGATAAATTTTATTCTTTGGTCCTCTAACTTGTTGATTTATTCTGGACAGGTCTAATAGCTTTGTTGGATTACAAAACCGTTCAAATTAGAGACCAAGTCAACCCCAAAATTCGGCTGGACATGGCTGTCCATAAACCACTCTTTGGTTTAATTGCATAAGGTCCTTGAAGAGTTGAAGAAATTAGAGATTTACCTAAAGATTTACACTTGACCAAGTCTCAACCCTGAGTTGTTGTGGCACTCAAATTGACCAAAAATCAAGGAAAAATCAGCTCAACTTGCTCAATTTATGGCTGGGCACCCATGGAAGATGTTTCAAAAGATGAAAACTCTTATTTTTAGCAAACTATCCCCCTCTCCTCACCTATAAATAAGACCCTCTCATTCCTTCATTGATCATCCCTCAAGCATCATTCTCTCTTTTCTCCAAATTCTCTTAGTCTTTTCCATTCCCACGTCTAGCATCATCTCTTCATAGAGATTTTAGCAATTAAGCCTCTTAAACAACCCTTGGTCGGCCACCTTGGAGAGCGATCAGCAAAGGAGCAAAGCAAAGAAACGAAGGAGTCTCGTCAGTCAGAGTCTTGGGTGACAGCCACTCTGAATTGGGTTTAATCTTCTTTTTCTTTAATTTAATATAAAGATGTTTGCTATGTGTTCTTTGTTCTTGTTTACAACAATGTTAGCTTAATTTTATTTAAGTTAGGATGATTGCTTTGATTAAATAATATTTATTTGATTCATACTTATAATGTTTGTGCCTCAATCGATCATGTTTTCAATTAAAATCAAGTTTGTATTTCGTTCATACGTGATTGAAATGCACCTGAATTAGCAGAGCGATCCTGACCAGAAGACGGCTAATGGACACATAATTGAAATGTGCATACCCAATTTAGATCCTAACCCGATTAAATTGGAGGTTGCATAACAACTCTGACCAAGCTCTGTTATCTGCATAGTTTTTAGATTTGTGCGATTAAATTGTTTCAAACCTAACACATCCCTGTTACTTCACACAAATGCTAAGAAACCCTTAGTAAATAAGAATCAGTAAAATGCGTATTTACTAAGTAAAGGATTTCGAAAGGACCTAATGTGGTTTCCAAACTCATGAAAGATCGAGTTGCCATGGAATGTTTTTTCGAATGTAATAAATTGAGTTTAATTAAAGTAATTGTCCTAGTTTATTTATGTTATAATTGTTGCAAATTGTGTTTAATTTTACTAAAATCTATTTCATTCATATAGTTTGCATACTTAAGATAATTTGCATTAAGGATCATTGCATTTAGTTTAATACATTTTAATCACCATTTCTCAATTATATTATGTTTTTATTTACCAAATTGTTAATATAATTTTACAAATTAAGTAACTGAGCACAAATACAATCTCTGTGGAAACGATAACTCGATACTTACTTATTACTTGATAACGACTGTTTCCACTTGCACAAACCTACGCGTTACAGGTGCAGAGGGTAAGTTTGGAAGTTTACTAACGGTGGCAAGTTCTCTGTACAATCTGTATACGATTTCCTGTGGAAGCAAAACTGTTCTCTTGATCGGAAGAAGTAGCAGAAATTGAAGCTTCCATATAAACTATTGGTGGGTAATAATTTCAGCCCTACTAGAAGTGAACTAGAAGGCGAGATCTCGAGGTGAAGGAGTTTTGCTGATCATTTGTTTCCAAGACATCATAGATGCAGGGCACGCTAACGTTGTTAAGAATGATACTTATGCAGGGCAGACTAACGTTATTAAAAATGATATTTTACAACTTTACGGTTTGGGTATTGTATATTATGTCAGTATAATTCTACCATAAAATGGAAACATATTCAGAAGGTTCGTACTGCAATTCATTAGAAAATAAACCTTTAATGACAGAGATTTGGTAGATGGTGAAAAAACTAAATGTTAGGGCCACCAAAACATCACACCCGCTTGATCAAATAGTTAAGCAGATGGCAAATGTGCAGCAAAAAGTCGTGTATCCTATAGTTGGTTGCTTTTGTTTTTGTTTTCTAAAAAAGAGAAAAGACTAGGTATTATTCGAGAATCAGGATTTAGAAAAGCACCATAGAAAGATGAGAATTGACAATAAGAAATATTCGTACCTTGGAGATGCTGAACAAATACTACTAGCGGATAATTATCACTTAGAAATGGAAACGAAGTTTAAACAATATACATAAAAGTTAAGATGGTTGGGGACAAATATTTGGCAGCTGATGATGGAACATGAGCCACGAACTGCATTACACAGCACCCCCTTTGACATGGTATTCAGCAGATGCGAGAACCTGAGCATGCTCAACTTTCCTGTCTTTTTCAACTTCATCAAAGTGATCCTCTCGGGCATTATCGGCCAACATAAGGGCAACTAACCAAAATAGGGCTGAATCAAGGGAAACAAACGCACCACCACCAAGGAGTCCAGTCTTAGCAGTAGGACATTCCGTGGAGAGATTGTGATGAACATTACGAATCAAGTGCAGGTGCTCTGTGATCGTCGGCCACAAGAGCAGAGTGGCTGCTAAGCCACCTGTAAACCTGCCACAAGCGGATCAACAAGGGTGTGAATACTTGAGTGAGTTTAATAGGATCGGAAAATATGATGTGACCAGTGTCGTGGGAAAGTCAAGGGAGGATTATTTGGTGTGAAATTTGAAATAGCAAGTTAATCAGATGAGTAAGGATTAAGGAAATCACTGAATCAACATAATCATAAGGAAATCATTGAATCTACATAATCCTGGACTAAAATACAAAGAGAGAGAGAGAGAGAGTAGCGCTTACAAGGCAATGTTGAAGAAGACGAAGAAACTAGTGTTTCGGAAGAGAACAGACTGTGGAACAGATTTTCCTTTGTAGGGGTAAAACAGGGACCAATAGCCAGTGAGAGTAGATAGTATCAGAAATGCAACCGATAGGTAGCCCAGAACCACCGAAGGATCCGATGGATACTTACAAATAACCACATCTTTTCCAGAAATTGGAGTTCCAGCTGCAGGCTGTGATTTAAAACCAAATGGAATAACATTTTTTTTATCCCAAAAATAATCCCATCGTCAACAAATATCAATATATATTCAGAATTTACAATAATAATAAACCCTAAAACTAACAGTAGAAGATCAGAACAGTTAGGGTTAAGGGGGAATAGAATAAATACAGAAACCTTCTTGTTTTCGGCAATGACTCCAAAGATAAAAGATAAGACGCCAAGACTGGCAACGATGAGGGCCGCTCGCTTGATGGTCACAGCCATGATTGATTTTTGATTAGGCGATAGTCTGCTACGGTTGAATAATAAAAATAAAATTTTAAATTAAAAAAAAACCATTCAATTAAATTAAAGAAAGAATTTTTGGCGGATAAAAGCCGATCGAATGAATCGATGGATGAATTATATTTGTGGAAGGAATATACACACGTACCTGGGCAGAAGGATGAAAAAGGACTCCTTTTCTTGACTTGCGTCAAAGGTCGAGCAGGATCAAGATCAGGAGGAGAAGAAGAACATATAGTCCATGTATGAATTAGTATTAGTAGCGTAAGTCAAATAGAATCCGGTTATCCCCCCAAATCTCTCCTTATCAATCTCCCTTTACAATCACCTTTTTACCCCTTTCTTTTTAGATTTCATTTGGGCAAACTACACTGCTAGTCACCTAACTATTAGTAATTCTTTTTTAGTTACCTAATTGTGAAAAGTTACAAAATAGTCATCCAACTATTCCACTTTTTCTTTTTTAGTCACCCAACTATTTAAAATTTTTTTTAATCACCAACTGTTAAATTACTAACGGAAAGGTAACTTGACTGCTTTTAAAATTTACATAATAACAACTTTAACCCTCAAATATTATAATTGTGTCAATTTAGTCTTGAGTCCAAAAAAATTTAACTCTCAACATTTACACATTGTGTAATTTAGTCTTTCTTTTGTAATTTTACTTTTATTTGTGATATCAAAGGTTAATTTTAAAAGAATGAGAAAATATTAAAATTATTATTTTGGATTTTTTGGTGTTTTCATTTTTGGCATATTTTCAATCAAATTTAGTTGATAAATTTCTTTAGCCTTTTAGGTGAAAGGGTCCAAAGAATAGTAAAATTGAAAAAAAAATTTAAATTACACAATTTGTAAATATTTAGGGTTAAATTTTTTAAAAATCAAAATTAAATTGATAAATATATAAAAATTGAGGGCCACAATTGCTATTATGCCGATTTAAAAACTTCCACATCATCTTCCCATCAACAATTAATGGTTAATGAATAAAAAATATTGAAAATTATTTTGTAATTTTTTATAATTAGATACATATCAATAATTAAATAACTATAAGTGTAGTTTATCCATTTCATTTTCATTTCTTCCGTTTCCAGCTCACGGCACCAGCTATATTTGCTATATTCTAGGAATCTCGAATGTCCTAGGTAGTGAATTCTGTTTTTTTCTTCCCCTTTTTCCGCAACATAGTGAATTTTAACTGTTTAAATTTTAAAATAATTTAAATTAAGCTATGGTTCAAATATAAATACAACATTCATCATTGTTTTATATATTGTTAAATTACTTGTTTTAATGTAAAAATTGTTAATATTCTGATTTAATTATTTAATAGAATTAACTTTTATTATATTTGAAAAATATAAATTTTATTAATATGTGTCTCTTTTAAATATTTTAAGTTTAACAATTTAATATTTATTAATTTTAATACCATAATATAAAAGTCAATTCATTTATCTAAAAATATTAAAATAAAAAGATGATTTTTTTAAATCAACTTTGTTTTTAACATATAAAAAATTATATAAAAAAATTGAACAAAAGTCATGGAATAACTTTAAAAAATTAAAAGGCAACAAGTAAAAAAAGTAATTTTTCCAAATTGTAAATAAGTGCTTCAAATTTAAAGTGTCATGTGCCAAAAAGAATTGTAATGTGAACATGACTATTTATTTTCTTTTTTATAACATCATATTGATATAGTATATATACTAGTTTGTATTCTCGTGCAATGTACGAATTAATAGTATTTATTAATAAAATATATTAAATCAATTCATATTAAACCTTTTTTTATTTTTATACATTATGCACACAATATATTAGATCTGATCATGGATCGGGCCACCCGACTCAGTATGAAGGCCCGTTCGAAAAGTGAGAGGGTTTGGAAAAAAATATACGCACAAAAAATGGGCTTAGACAAGAAAACGAGGCCCGTTTTCTAAACGGGTCGAGCCTTATGTAAGCTTTTTATGGCCCGAGCCCATCCCATCCCGAATTTGCAAAAAAACAATAATATTGTTGTTTTCTTTGTTTTTTTTTTGCTATTTTATCACTGTTTTGGCGTCGTTTTATATTGCTACTATTTTGTTTTTATTGTTTGAATATTATATAACTCTTATTTTATTGTTAATTTTCCTACTATTTTAAAGATATTTGCTTGTTAAGTTGTCCTATGTTAGTGTTATTTAAGTATAAATAATTTTTTAAATTTATTTTAAATTTATTAGAAAATATTTATTTTAATTTTTTTAGTGTATATGATTATATAATTTTCAAACTCACATCCCGGTCATTGAAAATAGAGTTAGGCAGGAGTCATGACAAAACTGATCACCACAACTTCGTCCAATTGTAATTTTTCCGAAGCATTCCATAGATGAAAGTAAATAGTATCAGGGGATTCAACCAATTCTAACTTCATCCCGACACTTTTTTTTCATGTCGTATATCACTGGCAAGCCACTAGTACAGTGGCGAATTTGGGGGGGTGGCAGTGGCCCCGGCCCCCCTAAATTTATAAAAATTAATGTTTATTATTTAGTCCCTTAATATTTGAAAACTTTGGCCCCCCTTAAATTGTTGTTTGGCCCCTCTTTTCAACTTTGAACATTAAAAAAATCTTTATTGTTTTTTATTTTTTCCATATAATATATTTTAACTTTTTAATGTTAAATATTTATATAATATATTATTGTAATCAACTTTAATATAACATTAAATGTAATATTGATATATTTTCAACTTTCTTTTTTTAGATGATAGTTTTTAATATAATATTAAATGTGAATTTAGGTTAAAATTCAATTTGTTAACTAGTGAAAAAGAAGTCTCTTTTCCTATTGCTATTAACAACTATTGTCATCAACGTTTGTCCTTCAAACGCGGCTTCGAGTTCATCTTCTAAGGTTTTTCTTTTCATCTTTTTGCAATTTTACAATTATTTTTATTGTGTTTTAAAGTTTATAGTTTAATTTTATTTTATAGTTATTAATTTTTTTTATCTTTTAAGATATTGTAGTTATGAAGTAGAAAACAATTGATTCGCTTTTTAAAAAGAAAAGGACAGAGACTACACAATCACCTTCAGAAGCATCACAAATTGAAGTACCACCTTCATCGTTTGTTCCTCTAAACTCTGATGCTCGTCCTTCTAAAATTCCTAGAGTTGAAGATGAGGCACTTGATTTGTCTAACTTAGAACGTGAACTTGGGTTACGTAAGCAAATATATGAGTATCCAGTTAATATGTGTGATGAAATTCGAAGAGCTTATATTAAGGTTGGACCATATCAACTTATTCTTTCAGAATATCCTGATTCCAATTTAAAAACACATCCTCGTTATTTTCAACCATCATGGTTTAAACAATTTTCCTGATTAGAATATTCATCTTCTAAAGATGCAATATTTTGTTTGCCTTGTTTTCTTTTTAATAGCAATCCAAGTAGTCGTTTTGGACCAACTGCATTTACTTATAATGGCTTTAGTAATTGGAAAAAGGTACACGATGGATGCAATTGTGCTTTTTTGACACATATGGGAAAAGATCTGAATTCACTACATAACAATGCACAACAAGCTTATGTAGATTTAATGAATCAAGCTCAACATATTGAAGTATCACTTGATAGACAAACTACATAACAAATTTTAGCTAATCGTCTACGTCTAAAAACTAATATAGATGTTGTTCGATGGTTGTCATTTCAAGGGTGTGCTTTTAAAGGTCATGATGAAAGCTCAGGATCAAAAAATCATGGGAACTTTCTTGAATTGTTATCACTATTAGCATCGTATGATGAGAAAGTTGAAGATGTTTTGAAAAGTGCTCCATAAAATGCTAGTTATACTTCTTCAACAATAAAAAAAGAGATATTGCAAATTTATGCCAGTAGAGTTCGTAATGTAATTCGTGAAGAAATTGGCGACAGAAAGTTTAGCATTATTGTGGATGAAGCGAGAGACGAGTCAAAAAATAGCAAATGGCAATTATTTTGAGATTTGTTGATAAACAAAGACAGGTAAAAGAACGATTTTTTGGAATAGTCCATGTTAAAAATACTGCATCATTTACTTTGAATAATGAGATTTTTATTGTTCTCTTGCAACATAGTTTTGACATACAAAATATCTGAGGTCAAGGCTATAATAGAGCAAGCAATATGCGTGGGGAATTTAACAGCTTGCAAGCTTTTTTTTGAATGATTGTCGATATGTTTATTATGTTACCTATTTTGCTCATCGTCTTTAGTTAGCATTGGTTGCAACAGCCAGAGAAGTGGTTGAAGTGCTTCAATTGTAACAGCTCATTTTCAATGAAATCGGAACAGTAGTTTCGGGACCACAAATTTGAGGTCGAAAGAAAATTTATTTTAATATTATTTTATAGTCTATGGTATGATAGGAATGTTGTATGAAAATTTCGTTAAGAAATTTTACCGATTACACGTCTAATATGTTAAAAATGACTAAATTGAAAAAAATGCAAAACTTGTTAATTAAAAGAAATAGTGGTTAAATAGCTTAACCAATAAATAAGGAGGGACTTAAGGCATAAATATGCCAAAAGAAAATGGTTGGGGCAACATAAGCCTTAAAAAGATAATAAAATTGTGTAAACTAAGGGAAAAATTGGAATTTTTGCCAAATTTAATGAAATAAATGGGAAATTAAGGAATTCTAGATATTTCATCATCATTTTCAGTTCTAAAAATAGAAATTGAAGAGATTTTAAGCTGGTTTTTCAATTCTTGCTTCAAGTAAGTCAAATCCTCACCCGTTTCTTGAAAATTTGATGATTTTGCGATTGTTACAATTATGTTCAAGTAACATTTACCTTGGTTTTTGATTTTATTGAAAATTTTGGAAGTTATCATTGATGAGTTCATATTATTTTAGTTATTAGATGATGAATTGAGTACCTGGAAACCAACGAAAGTCGTCAGAGTGAGCAGCTTCACCATCTTCAGAATCAAGTTGAAAACAGAGATCGTATTATGGGAGAAGCTGTGGTTCTAATTCGAGAGGTAGCTAATCACCTGCAGACTTTGGAGGTACAAGTCGATGCACGAAGTGTAAAGTATGAGCTGGAATTAAGTCGGGGACAAGAGTTAGCTTCGTTACTTAGGAAAGTTAAAGTTTTGAGCACTAGGGCAAAACCATATATGTAATCTGTTTTATGTAAAGAATTTTGTTTTCTAGTAAAGTTTTCTAAATGGAATTGAATCAGAATCGACGCTTCTTTGCATTCATGCATTTGCATTACATTACATCACATGCACTAAAGTCCACCGAAAGATCCTGACCGATTAAAATCATTACAGTTAATCTGCAAAACCAATCAACCAAACACCCGTACGGTACCCGTGCAAAATCAAGAAACATGGATCAAAGATTAGAGAGACTGGAACAGTTTCAGAAGGAGATACAAGACCAAGTTCAGCTGCAAGTGCGAGAGCAGTTAGCTAAGATTCAGTAAGATATTAAGGACGAAATGCGAGAGTCTCAAAGAGACATGATGAATCGGTTGACTCAACTATTGACTGGGGAAAATGATAAAGGAAAGAGCCCTATGGCTAATGATGAGGAGGGAGACGATAACGAACCTCTCTATCTTCCTAGCTTTACCCCTCCGCACGGGCAGACCCAAGCTAAGGTGCACCCGCATAGATTCTCTGTCACAATCGAGCCTCAGCAGTTTCAGGCTGGTGCCTCAATAAACTTTCAAGTTGGATCAGGCCCTAACCCCAGAGATAACCCTATTAACCTCGCCATCCCTGATTTTGACGAAGTGGCTGAAAATGAGAAAATAAGGGTAGAATTGCCAAAACAGCTAGAAGAAAGGTGTAAGTAGCTCGAGGAAAAATTCAGGGAAATGGAAAACATTGAGAACTGTCGAGGGATAGATGCCAAAGATTTGAGCTTGGTCCCGGATCTGGTACTCCCTTATAAGTTTAAAATGCCAGAATTTGAAAAATACAATAGGACCAGTTGCCCTGAGGCTCATATCACTATGTTCTACAAACGGATGACTAGGTATATTCACAATGATCAACTGCTAATACATTGCTTCCAAGATAGCCTCACAGGAGTAACGTCTAAATGGTACAATCAATTAAGCCGTACCAAGATTAGTTCATGGAAAGATTTAGCACAAGCATTCATGAAGCAGTACTGTCATGTGACAGACATGGTTCCTGATAGAATCACCTTGCAAAATATGGAAAAGAAGCCAAGCGAAAGTTTTAGGCAGTATGCACAGAGGTGGAGGGAGGTTGCAGTCCAAGTTCAACCACCCCTCCTGGAAAAAAAGACGACAATGCTCTTCATTAACACCTTGAAAGCCCCGTTCATCACACACATGTTAGGAAGTGCCACCAAAAGCTTTTCTAACATAGTCATGAATGGTGAAATGATTGAAAATGCCATCAGGAGTGGGAAGATTGACGCTGGAGAAAGTAACCGAAGGTTAGCGTCGAGGAAAAAGGAGAATGAGATAAACAACATGATTTCATATAAAAAAAGTTACTCAAAGTCGATTACGGTGAATCAACCGAGGAAGGTGACAGCTAACCAGCAAGGCTCATCAAGATAAGAATCTAGAACAAGGCAAAACACTGAGAAGCTCCAGTTCACGCCAATCCCAATGTCGTATAAGGAGTTGTATTAGAGGTTATTCGATGTACATGGTGTTTCCCCTTACTATTTGAAACCCCTACAACCGCCGTACCCCAATTGGTACGATGCGACTACGCAGTGCGACTACCATGCGGGGATCATGGGGCATTCCATAAAAAAATTCCTAACCTTCAAAAAGCTGGTTGAAAAGCTGATCGGTATGGGTGTTGTCAAGCTTGATGATTCGCCCAATGCAAAAAATCCATTACCTAATCATGCTAATAATGAGGTGAACATGATGAGTGGAAACTTGGGGAGAAAAATTAAGGCAGACATTGTAGAGGTAAGAACCCCTCTGAGATGGGTTTGGAAAGAGATGGAAAAAAGAGGGTTGATCATTTCAGATTCAGAAAAAAGTTTTGAAGAAAAGGGGAACTACTATGAGTTCCATCAGGAGATAGGACACGAGATCTAGGTGTGTACAGAATTTAGAACTTTGGTCCAATGCATGATAGATAATAAAGTGATGGAGTTCTATGAAGAAGTTCAAGAGGAGGGAAACATATGCACATCAGAATCAACGTTAGGAGTTCCAAAAGCTAATTATCATGTGGTCATCATTTCACAACCTAAGAATAGTGAAGCTAAAGCATGTATAACGCTGAAGATCATCATTCAGAAACCCACAACCTTCCCTTACAAGGATAGCAAGAAAGTCCTATGGAACTATGAATGCAACACAACCATTCCAGAAAAAGAAACTTCAGCTGCTATTGCAGAAGGGGATCAGGGTATAGGTTTTCATACGCGCAGTGAGAGGCGCTACCATTTGGTAAGCCCCCGAATAGAATCAACAAAAGGAGAAGCTTTGGCAGAAAAGCAAAAGAAAGAAAAAGCAATCGAGCCTGAACCATTGATCAGTGAGAAAATAAAAGAAGAAAAAGCTAAGGAATTCTTGAAATTTCTAAAGCACAGCGAGTACAGTGTTGTGGAGCAACTATACAAACAACCGGCTCGCATATTCGTGTTAGCTTTACTCTTGAGTTCAAAGATACATCGAAGTGCGTTAATGAAAGTATTGAATGAGACGTACGTAGCTAATGATATCTCCGTCAGTAAGCTGGATCGGCTGGTTAGCAATATAAGCGCCGATAATTTTATCTTCTTCAGTGATGACGAAATACCATCAGGAGGTAGGGGGTCTACCAAAGCTTTGCACATTACTACTCGATACAAAGGGTACACATTGTCGGGAGTTTTGATTGATAATGGGTCTGCATTAAATGTATTGCCCCTCTCCACTCTTAATAGACTACCTGTGGACAGCTCACATATTAAGACATGTCAGAATATAGTGAGGGCATTTGATGGAACCGAAAGAAGGGTCATGGAAAGAATCGATATACCTTTATTAATTGGTCCAACTATCTACGAGGTGGATTTCCTTGTAATGGATATCAAGCCTTCCTACAATTGCTTATTGGGGAGGCCATAGATACATTCGGCAGGGGCTGTACCATTATCATTACATCAGAAGTTGAAACTAGTGTCAGAAGGTTAGCTGGTAACAATAAATGCTGAAGAAGACATCATAGCAGCTGTAGCCAACGATGCGCCATACGTGGAAGCTAATGACGAGGCAGTCGAATGCTCTTTTCGATCCTTAGAGTTTGTAAATGCAACATTTATTTCTGAAGGGAACAAAATTCCAATGCCAAAAATATCCAAGACCACGAAGATGGGGTTACAATTGTTGATGGGGAAGGGAGCCTTACCCGGAAGAGGATTGGGGAGATGTCTTCAAGGAAAAATTGAGGTTCCTGTACTGAAGGAAAGGCAAGATCGTTTTGGCAAAGGCTACAAGACGGATATGGGACAAAAGAAGAAAGAGTTAGAAAAGAGACAATAAAGAAGAAGGGCACGCTTGAGAGGGGATTAGGTCAAATGGCAGCCTATGACTTTTCCTCACATATCCAAGACTTTTGTATCCGGAGGGATTATTCATCCTCAGAGAAGGATATCGATGGAAGAAACTATCAAGGAGATATTATAAAGTGTTCACATCAATGCCATTCATGAAGACACAAATGAAGAAGGGACCTTGTTGGATATCTGTCCCTATGAACCTGGGAGTGTTTTAAATAATTGGACTGCAGAAGAGATACCTGAAGTCTTTAAAGCCTTCTCAGAGTAATATTCAGAACACACTTGTTGTTTTAGCCTAGAAAAAATAAGAATTCCTTTGTGAAATAGGCTTATGTTCGAACATCATTATCTTAATGAAATACATCTTTGCAGTTTTTTGGAACAGATATTTCCTTTAAGATTCTTTTATTCTTTAATACGAGTAATTGCTTCGGATTCTTTCATATTCTTCCAAATCATTCTTTCATCAATTTCATAATCATACCATACAAATAAATATACTTAAAATTTTTACTTTCTTTGTATACTCCTTGGTACCTGTAACAGGTCCCCGAATATCAATGCCATGAGTGACTCTGTTATGGACTCAGAAAATCCTTTTGAACGAGATATGTGTTTAGAGGGATCTCATAACTTTGAAGACGACATAGATAGCAACTTGTCCCCAGACCTGTTGATGATGGTAGAGTAGGAGGAGAAACAGATCCTACCTCATAAGGAAATGGTAGAGATTGTGACCCTGGAGGAGGGAAAGGTAGTAAAGATGGGAACACACATAACCAAAGAAACGAAGCAAGGCCTCATCGAGTTACTTCAAGAGTTCAAAGACGTTTTCGCATGGTCATACCAGGATATGCTTGGTCTGAATACTGATATTGTAGTACATCGTCTTCCCATAAGAGATGATTGCAAGCCAGTTTAGCAAAAACTCCGGAGGATGAGGCCTGCTGTTGTACTAAAGATAAAGGAGGAGGTGCAAAAGCAGTTCGATGCTGGATTTCTACAAGTTGTCAAGTACTCAAAATGGATGGCCAACATCGTACCCGTCCCTAAGAAAGATGGGAAGGTACGAATGTGTGTAGACTACAGAGACTTAAAAAAGGCTAGCCCAAAAGATAATTTTCCCTTACCTCAAGTTGACACATTGGTGGACAACACGGCAGGATACTCATTATTTTCCTTCATAGACGGTTTCTCCAGATATATCCAAATTAAGATGCATCCTGAAGATATGACGAAAACCACGTTCATAACCCTATGGGGAACCTTCTATTATAAGGTGATGCCGTTTGGTTTGAAAAATATGGGAGCTACCTACCAGAGAGCCATAGTGACCCTTTTCCATGATATGATGCATAAAGAAGTAGAGGTCTATGTCGACAACATGATTGCAAAATCTCAGACAGAGAAGGAACATGTGCAAGTCCTGAGAAAGCTATTTCTAAGGTTAAGAAAGTTCCAGCTCAAGCTCAACCCAGCCAAGTGTACCTTTGGGACTTGGTTCAGAAAGCTTTTGGGGTTTGTAGTCAGTGAAAAAGGGATTGAGATTGACCCAGACAAAGTCAAAGCAATACAAGAATTGCCTCCGCTGCGTAATCAAAAAGAGGTTCGAGGTTTCCTAGGGAGACTGAATTACATTGCTCGGTTTATTTCACAACTAACTGAGAAATGCGATCCCATATTTCATCTTCTGAAGAAGCATAACCCAGGTGTATGGGACGAAGAATGTCAGAAAGCTTTTGACAGAGTAAAGCAGTACCTGTCCAGTACCCCAGTGTTGTCGCCGCCTAATCCAAAGAAACCGCTGATCCTATACTTAACGGTGTTTGATAAGTCCATGAGATACGTGTTAGGTCAACATGATGAGACAGGGAGGAAAGAGAAGACGATATACTTAGTAAAAAATTCACCGACTATGAAATGAGATATTCACCTATTGAAAAATTATGTTGTGCCTTGATCTGGACGACGCGAAGATTGAGACAATACATGCTCTACCACACAACTTGGATAATTTCAATAGTAGACCCCTTAAAATATATGATGGAGTTGACTGCGTTGAATGGGAGGATGGCTAGATGGCAAATTTTTCTCTCTGAGTTCGATATAGTCTATATAAATCAGAAGGCTGTTAAAGGGAGTGCAATAGCAGACTTTTTTACCAGCCGAGCTTTAGAAGACTATGAACCTCTGGATTTTGATTTCCCAAATAAAGACTTGATGTGCGTGGCAACTGCTGAACAGAATTCTCAAGAAAATCATCCTTGGAAGCTAAATTTTGATGGAGCTTCAAATGCTAGGAAATGGGATTGGGGCAGTCCTGATATCCCCAAATGAATACCACTATCCTTTTACTAGTAAATTGGATTTTGATTGCACAAATAATATGGCCGAATATGAAGCGTGCATCATTGGCATCCGTGCAGCCATAGAACATAAAATTAAGACGTTAGAGGTATATGGGGATTCTACATTGGTAATATACCAACTCAAGGGTGAATGGGAGACGGGAGACCTCAAATTAATCAATTATCGAAAGTTGGTCCTCGAATTGACGGAAGAGTTTAATGACATTACTTTCCACTATCTCCCACGAGATGAGAACCAGATTGCCGATGTTTTAGCCACTCTAGCTTCCATGATCAAGGTGAATAAGCTAGCAGATATGGAGCCTATCCAGATGAGCATTTATGGGACCCCAGCTCATTGCTACAATATCGAGGAAGAGAAAAATGTCAGTCATCCTTGGTACCAAGACATATTGCAATATGTGAAGAATCACGAGTACCCTGATCAGGCAACGGAGAATGATAAGAGGGTATTGAGGAGACTAGCCATTGACTATGTCCTAGATGGAGAGATTTTATACAAAAGAGGGAAGGATCAAGTACTATTGAGATGCGTGGATAGGGTGGAAGCCAAGAAAATCCTAGAAGAAGTTCACGAAGGCATTTGTGGAACGCATGCCAATGGATTTACAATGGCTAGACAGATCATGAGATTCGGCTATTACTGGTCCACCATGGAAGGAGATTGCATCAATTATGCCAAGAAGTGCCATAAATGCCAAATCTATGCAGACAAAATACACGCGCCTCCGTCACCTCTTCACATTATGACTTTTCCATGGCCTTTCTCCATGTGGGGAATGGATGTTATCGGGCCCATATCGCCAAAAGCTTCTAACGGGCATCGTTTCATCTTTGTGGTTATTGACTATTTCACTAAATGGGTAGAAGCTACTTCATATGCTAATGTCACGAAATCAACAGTCAGCAAGTTCTTGAAAAAAGAGATTATATGTCGAAATGGAATGCCTGAAAGAATCATATCTGACAATGCGCTAAACTTGAACAATAGCACAATAGTGGAAGTCTGCAGTCAATTCAAGATCAGACATCACAACTCGTCACCGTATCGCCTGAAAATGAATGGTGCAATAGAGGCAGCTAATAAAAATATCAAGAAGATTATAGGGAAAATGACTGAGACTTATAAAGACTGGCATGAGAAATTACCGTTCGCTCTCCTTGCCTATCGAACATCTATTAGGACGTCTATTGGAGCAACGCCTTTCTCTCTAGTTTACGGGATGGAGGCAGTGTTACCAATTGAAGTTGAGATCCCCTCTCTTCGGGTGCTAGCTGAACTAAAGTTAGATGAGGTTGAATGGATCCAATCTCGATATGATCAGTTGAACCTGATAGGAGGAAAAAGACTAAAAGCTATTCATCATGGACAGATGTACCAGAAGCAAATGATACGAGCCTATAACAAAAAGGTTCATCCCAGAGAATTTCATGAGGGGGACTTGGTGTTGAAAAAGATCATTCCTCTTCAAAAGGATTTTAGAGGGAAATGGATGCCAAATTGGGAAGGACCTTATATTGTAAAGAGGGCCTTTTCTAGAGGAGCTCTGATCTTGTGCGAGATGGATGGTAAAAGCCTGCCTAATCCAGTAAACTCGGACTCAGTCAAGAAATACTTTGCCTAAAAAGGGGAAATGACCAAGGTGAAAACCCACAAAGGGAGCTTTTAAAAAAAAGGAGAGAGAGACTAAAGTGAAAACTCGCAAACGGCGCTTTGAGTCTAAAATAATAAGAAAAATAAAAATGGAGAGACCAAGGTGAAAACCCGCAAAGGGCACCTTGAGAACAAAAGGGTTTTGAGTTGAAACCCCGAAAAGAGCAGCTTAAATATTGATTAGAATGGGGCATGAGGTGATCAGAATAGCTCGAACTTTGATCAGATAGGGGTATGTGGTGACCTTGGTATACCCGAATCAACAGAAAGGGTATGCGACATCTTGGGGCATCGACAGAGTACTGTTGATCTCCTAAACACATGTCAAACTCATAATGGTCTTCAGGAATTTTGTATAGAGAAGTTCAAGCTGCGATATCTGGGGCACCTAGTCTTTATACTATTTATATTTAATACTTCATTCTCTCTCAAGATACAAGTCAATTCCTCTTTTATTCTCAATATTCTTGATAATTTATTCATTGCAAGTTATGCTCTCAAATCATTTCTATTTTATCCATCGATTTGTTCTTTTTGCAAGCATGTTGCATTAGAATAATGATTAATGGACTAATAAAAATTTCACAAGGGATGTTTCGCATATTACTCTAGAAGTTTCTAAATAATACAGTAACCTGAAACAGGACTATTGTTTAGAATGCACCAAGTTTAAAGGTTGAAATGTCTAAAAAGGAAAAATCTAAATTAAGATTATCCCTTTGGATTTTGTTGTCAAAACATTGATTGAACAAAGTGCCAAGTTGTTGTATCGGTGATAAAGCTTCAATGAACAAGCAAGCAATAATCACCAAGCAATAAAATGGGGTTTCGTTGGAGAAGAGAATCCTTCATTTGTGCATAGGCATTTGGTATGACACCCTGGGAATGGTGTGAATGACCAAAGGGCTTCACATTCTGTACCCTTGAATTGCGATAGGAGAATATTGAGAAAAAACCAAGTTTTTCTACCCTTAGGTTGCAATGGGAGAAAGATGGTACAAATTTTACGTCTCAATGGATTGAACTTTAAAGTTTACAGTGGGGGCAATCTAATCAAGCGTTTCTTTGGAGATGTCAGCCGAGCAAGAAGGCGTTGTGGCACATCAGTAAAGACCTTAATAAATGTCGAGCAATGACAACCCGAGCAATAAAGAAGGATCATTCTAAAAAGAATGATATTTTGCATTCATACAAACATCATCCATACATTCCTAGTTAGGAGCATTTGACTCATTCTGATCATGACATCCTTATCACTAGGCATAATTAGGTTCATAAAATGAATTATACAGGTCATGTTCCCCAAAGAACAGATCGGTGAAATCACAAAGCCATATCTCCCTGACCAGCAGTGGAATAGGTTGAAGATTGTAAGCCCTATCTCCCTGACCAGCAGTGGAATAGGCTGAAGATTGTAAGTCCTAGCTCCCTGAACAGCAGTGGAATAGGTCGAAGATGGTAAGCCCTATCTCCCTGACCAGCAGTGGAATAGGTTGAAGATTGTAAGTCCTATCTCCCTGACCAGTAGTGGAATAGGTTGAAGATTGTAAGTCCTATCTCCCTGACCAGCAGTGGAATAGGTCGAAGATGGTAAGCCCTATCTCCCTGAACAGCAGTGGAATAGGTCGAAGATTGTAAGTCCTAGCTCCCTGAACAACAGTAGAATAGGTCGAAGATGGTAGGCCCTATCTCCCTGACCAGCAGTAGAATAAGTTGAAAATCGTAAGTCCTATCTCCCTGACCAGAAGTGGAATAGGTTGAAGATTGTAAGTCCTATCTCCCTGACCAGCAGTGGAATAGGTTGAAGATTGTAAGTCCTATCTCTCGGACCAGCAGTGGAATAGGTTGAAGATTGTAAGTCCTATCTCCCTGACCAACAGTGGAATAGGTTGAAAATTGTAGATCCTGTCTCCCTAAGCAGTAGTGGAGCAGATCGAAGACGACGAATCTTACTTCCCCAACGTTGCAGCCAAATCGATTGAAGCTACAAGTCTTATCTCCCTAAAGTTGCAGTAGAGCAGGCTAAAGATAGCAAATTTTGTTCTTTTGAGAAGCTACAAAGTAAAAATCCTATCTCCCTGACATTGCAGTGGAGTGGATCAAAGCACCAATTCCTATACCTCTGAAGATGCAGTAGGTTGGAACGAGGCTACTTGAAGAAGAAGAGCCAAGGTCCAGCACGACCGGGCAAAATTGGCCATTTTAAAGTCTTTGCTCCGTTTCCGTTACATGATAACAAGCAAAGAGGGGCAGCTGTAATACCCAATTTGCCCGGCCCAATCTTATAAAATAAATAAAACCAATAGAAAACACAAAAAACCAAAGTCCAAGTGTCCATTACATTGACCCAATTTAAAAACCCAAAATTACATACCCAAAACCCACTAAACAGAGGCCCAGTGCACCTAGCCCACTAACCTAAACCTAATGGCTCAATGGCCCAAAACCACAATGGAACCAAGAAACCCTAGGAGATCCCAGCACCGTGGCAACCAGGATCCAGCCTCTGCCTTCGTACGCGTCGAGCCACGCTACGCACTCCCTAACTAGCCTCCGTACGCGCCACGTCCCCTGACACCGTACGCCGTACCTGCGAACACAAACAAAACACAACAGAAAACGGAGACGAATTGATTTTTTTATTATTATTTTTGATTTATTTTTATTCGATTCTATTTTCATTCTCATGATGATTCGGTTCTTTGTCGAAGAAGGCTATAAGAACAAAAAACCTTTGTATTCCTTTTTTTGGACACACACACGATATCAATACACAGACGCATATTGAATACAAAAAAACCAAAAATATTCACAGAAATAAAAAAAACAAAAAAAATTCGAAAGGTGATTGCATATTTTCTTCTTTCTTTTTTCTTTGTATTCTTTTTTTATCTTGTTATTTGTGTGCAAAAATAAAAGAAAGAGGAGATAAAGGATAAGAGCTTACCTGGCCGCCGGATCTCTGACTATCTCCGTTGCAATCGGAGTGTTGGCAGAGGTCAAGGGCGCAAGAACGGCGCAGCATTTGGGGGCTGGTACCTAGGTTTCTTTATGGGGGGCAAATGTTTAAGTTTTTTTTCTTTAATCTTGTTTAAGGCTGATAGCTGCTGATTTTAGGGTTTTAAGTTTGACATTTATTGCGTGAAAAACGACGCCATTTAAGGCCTGCTTCGGTGGCCTTAAAATAGCGCCGTATTGACCATTGCCCAGCAGCTCGCTCGTGACCCGACCCGATCCATGGGGGATCCGCGCGTTATTTGCTAGATGGCTTATTTGCGCCACTGGTCCCTCACTTTTTATAGCGCATCAAAATTGAGTTTTTTATTCTTTTAGATTCTGCTGGAAATTTTATTTTTGTGTCATTTCAGTCCGTTTGCAGCGCTGCATTTTGGGGAAGCGGAATATTTTCCACTCGGCCCCCCATGTAATTCGCGCATTGCAGTATAGTCCTCCATTTTATTTTAATTCTATTATTTTCTTGTTAATTTAGGTCTAATTGCGATTTAATCCATTTTTTATATTTGTTTTTTATTAATTTATTAATTATTTTATTACCATTATTAGTTTATACGTATGTTATTTATATTAAGTATTTCATTGCATATGTATTATTCATATTAAATTAATATATGTACATAATTTTATGTATTTTGATATAATATTTATTTTTAGATTTATTGGGATACTATTATTTTATGAAATATTTGTTTTTAACTATATTTTTTATTTATTTCAAACTTTCATGTATATATATTACTTATTTTAAACATATTTTAATATATAATTTCCCATCTTTCATGTTCCTTTTTTTTAAAAAAAACTTGTTACATTTTATTTAATTCGCTTGTTACTTTTCTAATATTAACTTTTTAATTCATTTTGCTTGCTAATATGGATGTTAATAGTTGCATAATCTGTAATATAAGATTGTTGCCCTTATGTATGTAGTATTGTTTATTTGTATTTTATTGATTCTTTATTGATTCATTAGCTTACACTTAGCTTACGAATTTTCTTTTGCGATACATATTGTCATCCTATTGCGTTTTATTCAAATGACTATATTCTATATTAAGCATTAAAATCGATTTATCCATAAAATAACGCAATACTCGAAATTTGGGATCCTCGAGAGAATGGAGCTCCAACGTATTGGGTTTCAATTTTCCTCGTTGAATCTAAATAATCAAAAATTTTCTTCAATCAAAACACATACGAAAAACTCATTTTCGGGAATTCTATACGTCGTTTCCTAATGTATTGGATGTAACATGTCGTTTTATCGAAATGAAGATTTTAAAAAAATAACAAAGGCTATATTCAATGCTAGGAATTTTGAGAGATTGTGCCCTAACGTATTGGGTTTGAATTTTTCATCTGACTTAAAGCAATTGAATATCCCTTTTTAACTTCACCGCAAGAGTTTTGAAAATCAAAAGACAAGCTTATTCTCGAGGACTAAAAATGTCGTGTCCTAATGTATTGGGTGTGACATTTTATTACTCTGAGACGAGAAGGTCTTTAGCATTCACCTCAATTTATCCAAGCATCTTTTATAAAATTAACATTAATAAAAAAGGAAGGATCGTATTTTAAAATCTTTTCAAATTCTCGACACTAAGACGTTAAACAATCAATTCGGTACCAATTTTGGGCGTTACGAGGGTGCTAACCCTTCCTCGTGCGTAACCGACTCTCGAACCTATTTTTTCAAAATTCGTAGACCTAAAATCATTTTCAAGGTGATCTGATCACACCTCTTTAAAAGATCGGTGGTGACTCTAATTTTCGTCTTTTAAGTCAACAACTAAAATTTTTGTTTTCAAAAAGGTGGTTTCGACAAGACCTATTTTCGAAGCCTTACAATTAATATCCTATAGGTCTTATTTTCAAGTTCCATCATTACCACCTTTGTAATTAATTTTTTTTGTGAATTTTCCATGTGTTAAATGCCCTTGGCATCTAACCCATAGTTGTCATGTTGGGAATATTCTTCCCTTGTTTACATGATCAACATTCCCTCATTAGCCCCTTTTTTTACTCCCATGATCCCTTTTTTGCTCATTTGTCCCCTCTGCAAGCCTATTTTCTTCACCCTTGTGTGACATACATTGAACCTAGACAAGGTGAATGACACATTTTGTTGTCCATCTTTTATTTTCCTATTCATTTTTTCCACCCACTCTTTTGCTCCTCTTTATTTTCTCCCTTTTTCTTTTGTTTTAGTCATCAACCACCATTTGTATAATTTTTCCTCCTATCCTCCACCAATCATTTTTCTCGAACCACCATCATCACCATCAAACCTCCACTGTGTCGTCACTCTATTCCATTTTCTCCACCGCCACCCTTAGTGTCGCCCTTCTCCACCGTAACAACCACTGCACGCAACCGTGCAACTTCACTCTCTTTTCTTATTTTCTTTTCTCCTTTCTCCTCCTTTAGACAAGTGACCGAAACCCATATTCTTTTCTTCTCCTCCATCGAACTATCGCCTCTGTCACCATCGTCGTCACTGTTGTGGCACCATCGCCAACGGTTGAGATTCTTCCTCCTTTCTTCCTTATTTTTCAACCTTCGTTATTCTTTTTAGTAATAAAAAATTCTACACTATTTGTTGTGTTTAATTCTTAATCCTAAACTTTACTTTCATGAACTTACTTTCAAAGAATCCTCCTTTTCGATCATTCTTTCCCCTCCAATTCTTGATCGTTACAATCTGTTGAACTTTTCGTTTCAACATAATAAGTATAAGAGTAAGGGTTGTGAAGAAATATTTTTCTTCTCCTTATTTTTTCTTCCCTTGGTCGAATACTTTAGAGAGCCTTAGTAAATTATCTTTCTCGTGTATTAATATCTCTTATGTCATATATTGTTGAAGGGTCGATCGACATCAACCCAAGAGACCACTAAACATTAGAATGTAAATTGCTTATCGGAGAAATTATTTTAAGGGTAATCTAATTGTTAGATCCACGTGTGGGCGTTCTTAGAAATCTGTGGCACATCAGATCTTCGATCAGGTGTGTGTTTTAACACTAAACTAAATTAAGTCTTTGTTTTATATTGATAAAAATGTTGTTATTTAAATAATGTTATTGATAAGGATACTTTATGTATCCATAAAGAGAGATAAACCATCAATATGGATTTTGTCAAGTAAGTATTTCCCCAAACCGTATATGTTGTGAAAAGTATATTGTGTGATATTGATGCTTATTATTGATTTGAAAAATATGTACATCTCATTCTCATGTTATTTGATTATATGGCATATGTAATGTTCGTATAAAAATAAATTGTAAAATTTTGGTACAATGTGTACATATAAGGTTTGCATGTTAAACATGTCTATATGATTCGAGTGATTTTGGCATATCACATGTATGGGGTGGATATGTGAAAGGTGGGAGTATGTGGCAGTTTATCTGCATTAATGTGACACTGTTCACGATTTTCATTATGTGGCAGTATACCTACAATTTTGGTGGCTTGTCCACAATATTGATTATTGGTAGTTTATCTACGATTTTGGTGACATTGTTCACAATTTGGTGTGTTGGATGGACGAGTTCTAGGAAAAACTCGATTATGGTGTGTAGTGGAGATGGGTAGGACTGTATGTGATTGTATTTATGTTAATCTCACACCGAGCTTTATAGCTCACCCCTTTAGTTTTCTAATTTTACAGATAACCCCAAGGTTAGGATTCGATGACAACATTTGGAGGAGTTTCTCGAAAGTCTTTTTAAATTAAAGTAATTAAAGTTTACTTTGATAATTTGTTATTTTGGGACTGTAATAAGTTTGAGCATGGACTGTGGCATGGGAAATTACTTTGTGGATTTTCATTCTGATTTGCATGACATTAAGTTTTAAAAACCGTATAAGTTAGTATTTGATAAGAATAAACATGAAACTTGGTTTTTATTAAAACCTGACAAAATCACTCTTTTCCACTTCGACAATGAAATTCAGTTTTAGACAAAAAATACTACTTGGTTTTTGAGGTTTTAAATTGTCTATTGATGTTTTATTGAATTTACATGAAATATTGATTTTTTTAAAATATGGTTTTAGCAAAATTTTTGCATTGCGATTTTTATAAAAATATGTCACTATTACACTTTTCCACTGCAATTCTAAAAAATGAGTTTTAATAAAATTGGAATTAGTTTTCAAAATTACAAATGTTTACAAATGAGATTTCTAAAGATATTTTATTTCTGAAGATGACATTTTTTTCCTGAATAACGAAAAATAACCAAGTTCTTTAATTTTGAGTAAACAAATGAATGATTTTGAAATATGATGGAAATTATGAAAGTTTTGAATAGCAATCCAACTTTTACAAATACCAAAATCATTTATTTCCATAATTCTCATATTTTTTGGAGATTAAGTTAAATATTTTATTTTTCTAATTTTGAACAATTTACACAATTGGTTTAAGAAAAAGTATGTTCTGAAAACCAAAAAACTTTTTCTGGGCCATCTCGGTGGCCAATGTAGCTTTCCGAGTTTGGCTATAATGACTAGGTCAGGTTTAAGGTGTTACAAAAGGGTAGTCTTTGTCCACTCGGTCCACCAATCACCAAGGCCCGTGTAGGGGCATTTTTGGCAATAAAAACTGTCAGATGACAAATTAAAATAGCCAAAATTGGCTAAGGAGGAGAGAGGCTCACATTATCTTAATTTTAAGTTTAGTTTTATCTAGGTTCTCTCTTAGTTTTTTTGCACTTTTTCTAGGCTTTTCTTTTTCTCTTCTTCTTCCTTAGCTTGGAACTTATTTTTCTGCATTTCCTTCTTTGTTCTTAATGCTCTTAGTGTTAGTTAAGTTAGTTAGCACTGCAGCTTAGGTTTATTTGCAGTTTCAGTCCATGTACCTTGGTTCTAAGACACTTTAAGCTTTAGTTTGATGTATTTCAGTTTCTTCTACTTCAAATATGTTAAAGCTTGTTCCTTTAATGTTTATTGCTTTAGATTTTCTTGTTAAATGCTTTTAGTTTCATGTTATTTAAGTTTTCTTGCATAAAAATCCCAACTTTCATATTTTTCTTAAGTTTTACTTTAATGGTTATTTTGCTTTCCATTTTCATGTTTATCTCCTTTATTTTCAACATGAGTAGCTAAACCCAAAAGGGGATTGGTTGATAGAGTTGTGGGTAAGCTGATTTTTGGACTAAGGACTAAATCCTAATAAATTGGACTAAATCGAATAGAACTAAAAACTTAGGAAGTGACGCCCCTAAGGGAATATCTAGGCAAGTGAGACTGAAAGGTAATCGTGTTACGCACCCATTCATTAGTCCCAGATTAACCAATGAGATCAAGAGAAAAATGGGAGCTAAGTCGTCTAAGTCAGTAAAATTGAGATCAAAAGATAAAATTGAGCCACTTAGTAATTTAAGCGATTTTAGTTTCTTGTCTAAGAATTGATAAAACACTTTGAAATCAACCAACCACTGTTAGTCATTTATTTGGTTAAATTCTTAGTTTCACATTCTTTGCAATTTAGTTCCTAGATTAGCTTGTTTAATTTTCTTGCAAAATTTCCTTGTTATAATCTTTCGTACTATAAATTTGTATCAGTAGTCGCCTAAACTCTATCGTGTATGCTAGTTATCACTCAATCTCCATCTCCTTTGGGTTTGATCATTGGAATACTTCAGTGTTCCATTGTAACAGTATAAATATTACAAACGACCTATACGCTTGCAGTAAAACCAGACTTTAAAAATTATTTTATAAAATTGTAGTTTTATGTGCACATGCGCGATGGCGGTCAGTCCTTAAAGGAGATTGGGAATATATGTTGGGTATGAATCTCTTTTATAATGAAGTATCTTGAAACCTTGATAGGAAATTTATTTACAACACGATTAACCAATTTTCATTTTGATTAAATAGTATTCCATGCTTTAGGGGGAGAAAAAAAACAACTAGTAAAGGAAATTACATGGGATGCATCATTATCATCTCATTTAAATCCTCGAACAAATCAGTGTGAACTAGATGTTTAGAAGATAATACATTTGCAAAATATTGCAAATTAACTTCCATATGCATTTACTAACCTAGAGAGAGTTACAAAATCTCATATGCCAGATGGATATGCTCCAATAAGAATTGATGTCCCTGTAGGACAATCTGCTAGTGCAAATGAAAGTAAGTCCTGCCTGAAGCATGGTTGATCAATCAATTCCAAAGATAGAATCCTCGTAAAAATAAAGGAGTAAATACTCTAGATGGTTATATTTTAGAGGTGAGTGCCTAAGAAGAGGCCAAAGACATAACTAATCAAAAAACCCCAAAAGATGTTCAGGTACCTGAAAATAGTAATAATAAAGAGATCTTGATAAGTTATTTCACTATAAGAAAAAGAAGGAACCGAAAAGATATAGTTTTCAACAACGTTTTTGTGTATAATATTGTTGCTAAAATAGTAATCGAAAAAAAAAGATCTTGATCCTAAATATGTGAGGAATGTAGAAATAGAAAATATTGGTCAAATTGGAAAGATACAATACAAGTACAATGAAACTCTCTTGCTAAATGTGAGGTTTTCGAACCTATAGTCAAAACAACTAAAGTTGTAAATTCGGTGGGGTACAAATTGGTATTTGTGTGAAAACGAAATGAGAAAAATGAAATCGTTATATATAAAGCACAACTTGTAGCACAAGGATTTTTGCAAAGTCCTAACATTGATTATGAAGGTATATATTCTCGTGTGGTGGATGCAATCACGTTTAGATATCTTATAAATTTTGAAGTACATGAAAAACTTGATCTGCATCTAATGGATTTTGTTATAGCCTATCCATATGGCTCACTAGATAGTGAAATTTATATGAAAATCCTTGTAGGATTTATTATCCAAAAAGGATAGAAAATTAGGAAGATTATTCAATCAAATTAAGGACATCCTTATACAGATTAAAAAATCTGGACGAATGTGGTACAATCATCTTAGTGAATATTTGTTGAAAGAAAGTAATACAAATTTGCCCACATGTCTTTATAAAAAGATATGGATAAGAATTTGTGATAATTGTAATTTATGTTGATGATTTAAATATTATTAGAACTCTTACATAGTTTCAAAATGCAATAAATTGTTTAAAAAAAGAATTTGAAATGAAATATTGTGGAAAATAAAGTTTTGTCTCGTCCTGCTAATAAAGCTGTAACACCCCAAATTTTAGGGTTAGAAGTTTTGAGGTTTGTAGTTAAGGTCAACTGGTAGTTTGAATAGTTAAGTTTTTTTAGCATTTTAGTATTAGAAAGAGCCTGATGGATCGATGATAGAATGTGTTGCTATTTTGCCTTGGTCTTGTGTTCGAATCCTGACGTGAGAAAAGAGAAAATTTTGTTTTAATCTTTGATTTGTTGGCAAATATTATTTTTATGTTTTATTTATTTATTTACTTAAATTTATTTTATTTTTTATAATTTATTAATGCGGAAGCAATTTGTGAACAACTTTTAAACTTTTTTTCTAAGTATTTAAACCTAAGGGTATTTTGGTCATTTTACCACCAAAGGTTAAACTATCCTGATTTTCTTACTAAATAGTTACTGACCTTCTTTTAATAAAATTACACAAGCCCTAAAAATTTTAGCTTAATTCGAGTTCATCTACTATGTCTAATTCAAGTTTTATTATTAGGGACTAAATCTTAACTTTTACAAACTTTTAGTAAACTTTTCAAATTAAAAATTAAGAGTGTTTCTACCAAATATTAATAGTTACAAGTTTAACCCTAAAATATTACCAAGTTTCCCTACTTCAATTAATCTAATCAAGTTTTAGAACTAAATTATAAATTAGGCAAATTAGGATACTAGGTTCTAAAAACAAAAACAATCAAACCCCCCAAAACCCACACACCTGTGTGAAAAGACACACACCTATGTGCAAACCACTGCACCTATTTTGCCACAAACTCATTTTGATTACTCGATTTTACATATTTTACTTACCCATTAAACTTGAAATAGCTATAATTAATTACCATAAATATTCACACATCTCCAATTTAATTTGTTTACAACAAATATGCAACAATTAATCAAAATTTAACACTCAATTACATGCTTAGAAAACACCAATTAATTAACACAAGCTACATACCTTAGTCGCAAGCAATCCATTCCATGGTAAGCTTCAATTAAACATTGTTAGTATAAAATACATGCTTCATACATCGTGTTATCAACCACTATACGAACACTCATCATCATACCATAAATCAAAAATCAATTGGACATAAAATCATGTATTAAAGCAATTATAAAATTAACAAAATTAAATTCCAAAATTTAATGTCCAATGTCCATTACAATTAAAATAACACTAGTCCCAAAAGCATCACAATGCCCTTATATAGTCTCTAAAGTAAATTTCAAAAAGCCACTACCGAGCCTTATTCTTGGATCGCCTTTGCACTCGCTTCTTGACTCCTTACGCCTGGAAATTCTATGCACGAGATGTGAGTGTGTGAGCTTAAAAAGCTCAGTGAATGATAGTAAAAACATCAAGTAATTTGCACTCAATCATTCATAAATCAAAGTAATTAAGCATTAAATTTTGAGTCACAACATGTTAACATTTCACCATAACATCACATGTTATTTCAAGAATTAAGAATCAATTGTTCCATAGCATGTCAAATCATCTTTTAACACATAAACATTCAATTATATTGGCACAATCAATCAATTATATTGGCATAATATATCCATGACAATAAGTAAATATGGGATCATACATTAGATAAACAGATCTCCAAACTCCCACAAATCAAATATAGTCCTCCTAATATGTAATTAAGTCATTAATAACACCAATTAAACCTTTAATTTAACTCATAATCAAACCAATTTACCGAATTGCCCTTAATATCAATCCCCTCCACACTTAGCTCTTTAACCAAAAATGTCTTCAAACAAGCAAGTTTGAGCCTTAATTCTGATCTTCATGTTCCTCCTCTTGATGTGGAGCTTTAACAGAGACAAATGCATTACAAACTAAAAAGAGAAACAAGAAATACAAAATTTGATAAAGTAAATGAATCTAAATCATTGTTCTAAACTACCTTATCGACGTTGCACAACTAAGCTGAATTATGGAATTCCTCAACTAAACCCCCTTTTCAGCACCTCAAACCACTTCTAATCTTCATTCCTAGTCCAATAACATGTATTCTAAGTATTAATTTCATCATTTAAACCATTTCATAATTTTCCAGAAAAATCATCCTTGTTATTGATCAAATTCGAATTTCTTAAAATTTATCAATAAAACATGTTTGATCTTTTGGTTTAAGATTAAAAACCTCTTATTAAACCTATTTTGAGATTAGACATCCATTAATATTTGGATTCCAACTCAAAATTAAAGATCCACCATTATTGATCCTCATGTTTAAGAAAGAAGAAATTAAAGTTGAAAATACATTATAATCACTTTAATTAAAAAATAATGATTGAAATCAACTTAAAAACAAGTTTAGAGCTGATAATTACCTTCAATTGAACTCAAATCATTGATTTGGAAGTTTGAATCAAAATGCTTGAAGAAATTTGGATGACTTTTTGTCAAACTTTGAAAATTATTTCAATAGATTTTAGAGATAATTTTAGGAGAAAAACGGTTTAAATCTATTTTCTAATGCTTGGTTTATAAAAATAAGCAAAAAAAAGAGAAAAAAAGCTCTTAATTCGAGTGAAAAATGAGAGAAAAGTGAGGTAGTTGCAGAGGTTTTAAAACTAAAAACCCCCACCTGATTTTCAAAATTTGGGGAATTTGCCATCAGGCCACTCCCCATTTTCCCTTGTTTTACAATTTATTCATTTCCCTCCAAAATTTCGAAAATATAATTTATTTGTTATAAAACCTCTTACACACTTCCTTTGTTTTTCAAATTAGTCACATTTAATTATTATTTTAAGTCACCCAATTAAACCCCCATTTGAAATTATTTCTAAATTCTAATTTAACCCAAAAAAAATTTTTACCCAAAAATTATTTAAAACCATAAAATTAATTTTTCTAAAAATATTTTTTTATATTCTGGAATATTATTTATCGATTTTTAGATAAAATTAAGCTAACTAATTAAGAATATAAATCACTAATTAACCCGATTAATTCCCAATTTTCACTCGGAACCCGATAAACTTACCAAAAACTACTAGACCTATTTTCAGTGCCTTACAACTCTCCCCCTCTTAAAAGAAATTACGTCCTCGAAATTTTCTAAATCGAACAGCTACGGATACTAACACTTCATGATATCTTCCGACTCCCAAGTGGTTTCTTCAGTCTTGTGGTTGTGCCACAAAACTTTCACCAATAGAACCATCTTATTGCTTAGCACCTTGACCTCACGATCTAGAATCGCAACTGGTTCCCCCTCATATGAAAGGTCAGATTGAACCTCAGTCTCCTCAACAGGAACAACATGGGAAGGATCCAATCTATACTTCCGTAGCATGGAAGCATGAAAGAGATTGTAAATGCGCTCAAGCTTAGGAGGCAACATCAACAAAATCATCTACGTCCTTCTTCAACCCTGGCCACCAATACAAAACCCAAATATCCTGATACATCTTGTTCCCACCAGGATGCATAGCACATGGACTACTATAAGCCTTGGTAAGAATCAAGTGTCTTAGATCCTTATCCATCAGAATACACATCCAACCTCAGAAACAAAGAACACCATTGGAATTGAGATAAAAATCTCCAAGAACACCCAACTCAACCTAACAGATATGACGAGCGAAACTCTCATCAAACGATTGCCTCTCTCAAATCTACTGCACAAAGGTCGACTTCACCTAAAGCTCAGCCAACAAACCACCATCATTGCAAATTGACAACTTCGCGAACATTGCCCTTAAGTCAAATAAAGACTTGCGACTCAAGGCATCAACAACCAAATTTGTCTTTCTTGGATGATACTCAATCACACAGTCATAGTTCTTTAGCAACTCAATCCAACGCCTTTGTCTCAAGTTCAACACATTCTAGGTAAGGAGATACTTAAGACTCTTGTGATCAGTGTAAATCACACACCTCTCACCATACAAGTAGTGACGCCAAATCTTGAGTGCAAAGACTACAGTAGCCAACTCCAAATCATGGGTCGGATAGTTACAGTCATGCAGTCTCAACTACCTCGACACATAAGCTACTACCTTTCCCTCCTGCATCGCACACAACCCAATCCCGTGTAAAAAGCATCACTAAAAACAACAATCTTATTACTAAATTTCAGTTGTGTCAATATAGGTGCTTCAGTCAAAACCGACTTCAGCTTCTCAAAAATTTTCTGCCTCTGATTAGTCCACTCAAAAGAAAAGTTCTTCTAAAGAACCTTCATCAATGGAGCGGCAATACTCGAAAAACCCTTGACGAAATGATGATAGTAACCAACTAAGCCTAAGAAACTCCTGACCTCAGGCACAGTCCTCGGTGGCTTCCAATCCAAGATCGCCTTAACCTTCTCCAGATCAACCCGAATACCCTCGGCTGAAACGACATGACAAAGAAAAACCACCTCACAAAGCCAGAACTTACACTTGATCAACTTAGCATACAACTACTTATCCCGTAAAACTTGAAGAACCACTCTCAAATGCTTATCGTGCTCATCCTCCGATCGAGAATACACCAATTTATCATCTATGAAAACCACAACAAAGCAATCCAGATAAAAATTGAATACATGGTTCATCATGTCCATAAATGTGATAGATGCATTCGTCAACCCAAATGCCATGACAAGAAACTCGAAATGCCCATAATGAGCCAAAAAGTCATCTTCTTAACATCTGCATCCTTTACCTTCAACTAATAGTACCCAAACCTCAAATCAATCTTCGAGAAAATTGAAGCTCCCCGAAACTTGTCAAAGAGATCATCGATCCTCTGAAGTGGATATTTATTCTAAATGGTCAACTTATTCAACTAGCGATAATCAATGCACAGCCTCAAAGTCTCATCCTTCTTCTTCACAAATAGAACCGACACTCGCCATGGTAACATACTTGGTCGAATGAAACCTCGATCCAATAACTCTTACAACTAAAGCTTCAACTCTTTCAATTCCTTAGGTGCCATGTGATAAAGCGTAATTGAAACCGAAGTTGTATCGAGATAGAGCTCAATATCGAACTCAACTTCTCTATTCGGCGGTAAACTAGGCAACCCTTCAAGAAACACATTCAGAAAATCACAGGCAGCTCAAATCTTATCCAATCTCAACTCCTTACTATCAACATTCAAGACGTAGGTTAGATAAGCTTTGTAACCTTTCTGGACCAGCTTCTTGGCTCTAAGCAAAGAAATCAAATTAGAAAGCAACTTGAACTTCTCTCTAACAACAACTTTGCAACCATCTAAGCAACACAAAGTCACCATCTTAAATTCACAATCAACCTTCTACCGATAACTGGTCAACCAATCCATCCTAAGGATAATATCAAACCCCTAGAACGATAATTCAAAAAGATCTACAGGAAACACTTGCCTCTGAACCATCAGAGGACAACAACGGTAAACCCGATCCACCACTACACTATCACCTAGAGGGCTCTATACCGTAAAACCCAACCTATATGTCTCTACAAGAATCCCTAACTCTCGAACTACATCACTCAAAATAAACGATCTCGTAGCACCAGAATCAACTAAAGCTAGAAGAGGAAAAGACTGTAGTGCGAAAGTACCTGGGATGACATACGTGACCTCTCTATTCAGGGGCTCTCTAACTACGTAAAATTTGGTTGGACCTCTATTACCACCCCCTGAGTAGCTCCACGCTAACCAACACCTCTACCACTATCACCTCTGCCATGGCCCCTCTCTCGAGCCGGAGCAGGTGCTGCAGCAACAACAGCAATAGAAGGTTGATCTCAAACCACAATTGCTCTCCTAGGGCAATCACTAACACAGTGCTCCATCGATCATCAAAAAAGACAAGCACCAGTCATCCTCCAAAACTCACCAGGATGACGATGAGCACAATGCTCATATAACGACCATGCAACAAATCCTTAATCACCTGTACCAGCCTCAGCGCTCGCGGTCTCCCTATCCTAACTTCGGCCTATACCACCACGCCATCCTTACCTCTTAAAATGACCTCTCTTTCCCTTCCGGTTAGATCCACTAAAAGACTCAGACGTCCTCTTAACAGTACCAACAGAAACAGTTTTGGGCTCCTCCCCCAAAGTCTCCTCTAAAGCATAGGCGTTCTCAACCAACTTATCAAAGACCTCAATAGACTGTGCTACCAGATGCAACTTAATCTCACGGTTCAGTCCAAACCTGAACCTCTTACAATGACTCACCTCGTGAGCCACCAAGTCAGGCGCATACTGGCTTAAATGCACTAGCTCAGCTTCGTACTCGTCCAGAGACAAAGTACCCTGGACTAAATCCATGAACTCGTGTCTCTTTGCCTCCAAATACTGCTCTCTCATAAACTTCATCCGGAAAGACTCCAGGAAAAAGTCCCAAGCCACTCTCTCGCACACAGTACCACGCTTGACAGTCATCCACCAACGATGAGCCTCATCTACAAGCAATGACCTTACACATCTAACCTTATCCTCGTCAAAATAGCCCATCTGACCAAGGATACAAACAACTCCTTCTAACCAATACTCAGCACAAGTAGGGTCTCCACCCCTAACTCCTTGAAATTATTTACCACCTAGAGCTCGCAAACTCTCTAATGGTAATCCCTAACGAACAGGAGCAGCATTGACACAAGCGATATGCTGCAACGCCCCAACCATCTCTGACATAAAATGCTCAACTCGACCCATTTGAGCATCATCACATGGCTACGGAAGTGCATCATCATCTAGACTACAACGCTCGCATATCCGAGGCATAACGTAAATCGAATACTAAAGAAAAAGTATAAAAAAACATACCATGAGTGAGTAGCGACAAGTGATCCAAGACTTAACTAAGTATAATTTCCTATAGGGCATTCTGATCCCAAATTCTACCCCATAAAACAGTTTATCTCACAAAGAACATGTATAGGCAAAACATATAATTTCAAGCAATATTTATAGATAAGATAGACTTCAATATTAAATAACCCAAGATCTCTAATTTTTAAAACATCAAGGCTAACCTAAAGTTAAACTTGTAGCTCTAATACCACTAAATGTGACACCCCAAACCGATAGGTCAGACTAACTCGAATTTTAAACGATACATTAACCACCAAAGTGACTTTCGAGCTAACAACCACCCGATGCACACCCCAACCTTATAACACCTCCTTTATGACTAATTAACTATCATTTATTAATGCGGAAGCAATTTATGAACCATTTTTAAACTTTTTTCAAAGTATTTAAACCAAAGGGTATTTTGGGTATTTTACTACCTAAGGTTAAACTATCCCAATTTTAATTCTAAATAGTTACTGACCTTTTTTTAGTCAAATTATGCAAGCCCTAAAAATTTTAGCCTAATTCAAGTTCATTTACTATGTCTAATTCAAGTTTTATTATTAGGGACTAAATCGTAAATTTTACAAAATTTTAGTACATTTTCCAAATTATAAATTAAGAGTGTTTCTACCAAATATTAATAGTTACAAGTCTAATCCTAAAATATTACCAAGTTTCCCTATCATTAAAGGCTTCAATTATTCTAATCAAGTTTCAGGACTAAATTATAAATTAATCAAATTAAAATATTAGATTAAAAAACCAAAAATCAAACCCCCAAAAACCCATACGCCCGTGTGAATAGACACACACCCATGTGCAAACCACTGCACCTATTTTGTCAAAAATTCGTTTTAGACACCCGATTTTACATATTTTACTTACCCATTAAACCTAAAATAGCTACCATTAATTACCATAAACATCAACACATCTCCAATTTAATTTCTTTACAACAAATATGCAACATTTCATCAACATTTAAAACCCAATTACATGCTTAGAAAACACCAATTAATTCACACAAGCTACATACCTTAGTCGCAAGCAATGCAGTCCATGCTAAGCTTCAATTAAACATTGTTAGTATAAAATACATTTTTCATACACCGTGTTATCAACTACCGTACAAGCACTCATCAACATATCATAAATAAAAAATAAATTAGACATAAAATCGTGTATTACAAAAATTATAAAATTACCAAAATTCAAGTCCAAAATTTCATGTCCAATGTCCATTACAAGTAAAATAACACTAATCCCAAAAGCATCACAATGCCCCTATATAGCCTCTAAAGTAAATTTCTTAAGCCACTACCGAGCCTTCTATTGGATCGCACTTGCACTAGCTTCTCGACTCCTTACACCCGAAAATTCTCTGCACGAGATGTGAGGGTGTGAGCTTAAAAAGCTCAGTGAATGATAGTAAAAGCATCAAGTAATCTGCACCCAATCATGCATAAATCAAAGCAATTAAGCATTAAATTTTGAGTCACAACAACCTATCATTTCACCATAACATCACATGCTTTTTCAAGAATTAAGAATCAATTTTTCCATAGCATGTAAAATCATCTTTTAACACATAAATATTCAATTATATTGGCACAATCAATCAATTATATTGGCATAATACATCAATGGCAATATGTAAACATGTGATCATACATTGGATAAACGTAACGCCCCAAAACCCGGCCTAGAAGTTTAGACCGAATCCTGGAGGTTACATTGGCCACCAAAAGTGGCAGAAACAAAAACTTTAACTCAAACCAAGAAAACCTTTTTGTTCATTATGCTTGAAACAATATTAAACCGACGTCAAACATTCAGAAATAAAATCCACAATTTCTAAAGTTCAGTCCAAATAACACCTTACGAAAGTCCAGCATAAAAACTTGTACCGCAGTTTATATAATCATCTTATAAACCGAATCAAACCATATCTTTCTGAATCAAACCATATCTTTCTGAGACCTCTGGTATACCGAGTCCAGCTCTAAAACACGAAATGTACCTGAAAGGAAAAGAACTAAAGAGATGAGCTACGCGAGCTTAGTGTGAATTCGAAACATGAACAGATGGCAAAAGACGGAGTGACACAATAAAAACTTCAAACAAGCATATGTATAAAAATATCACTTACGAAAGTCTCAATCGGTATGTCAAATACAATATCAAACCACAGAGATGACAATCCAATCATACGCAATAATTAGAACATTTTACATGACGTTAAATATATTGTCAATAACAAAAATTTCACACAAACAGACAAAAATTTCTAACAAATAGATGTATATTCAAAAGCAAACAGATGCACAAGTCAAGATCCCATCCCGCTAACCAAACACCACTTCGTCCATCTAGCACACCACATAAGGGCTATGGTAAGCCCGTCCACCATGCACACCACATAGAACCATAATAGGTTAATCCACCCTACACACCACAATGTGGAACTATGCCACTTGAGTAACTGTATACAACTGAGCTAGTATACGTATAGGATAGTGCAGTAAACCGCTATACAAAAGTATCGCAGTTAAAACTGCTAATTCTATCTTACTTCTCTTCATGGCCAGATCCCAAAACTTTCATGCTATGCAACAATACACACATTATACAGACATCATACAGAAATAAACATTAACATTTCCAGTTGAACAGATTCAGATTTGATTACACTTGTATTGTAATATTCAGTTACGTCAACAATCATAAACCCATACTTATTTATCACATAAACGAGCAATAAAATTAAAGCCCATAAACGCATATATATAAACGAACCAAAATAAATCAAGTCCTAAACACACTTATCGAGGCTTGAATAAGGGTCAAATTACACAGAAACATAAAACAGACAATTTATGACGCAAAATAAAAATTCTACAAAATAGGGCCACATGGCCATGTGCCACAGCTGTATGGAAGTGCCCAGGCAGTATGGGGGTCTACTCGCCCATGTGAAGGCCACACATGCCCCTGTGAAAGCCACACGCGCTTGTGTAGAGGGGACACATGCTCGTGTGAGCAGCCCGTGTAACTCACTGTCCAAAAATGTCAAAAATAAAGAAAAAATGAGACATGGTCGTGTGGAGATCTCACACACCCGTGTGGGTACACATGCCCGTGTGGCCAGGCCGTGTGGTACCAAAATTTTCCTAAAAGCCCTAATTCCTAATTTCACACGGCCGTGTGAGCCACCCATGTGGGGCACAAGCCCATGTGGCCACTCGTGTGGTCACGAAACCATACCAAAATAGCCTAAAAATCGTGTTTTTGACACCTAAATGATCCCAATCCTTTGGAAATCCAAAAATGTACTGAAATATGCAGAATATCATGCAATCCATTAATAACTCAACACTTAAAATCAATAGTTTCAGAAACACACCTTAAATCAGAATTGCAAACAATAAGGATCTTTTAAAAAGTAAATACAAATAGCAAACGAAGAAGTAATCCTTACTAGATAAGAATGTTCGACAATTAAGCACAAATAAACAAGAATACACTTGAGCTAAAGAATAACAATAAAGGCTCACAAGTGTGTAGAAGAATAACAATTTAGGCTTGATGATTTCTCTTGTTTTTGTAGGGCCTTTGAAAGATGTTATTTATACCCTCTAATTCAATTCCAACCATTGTGGTTGTTGGAAACATGAATAGAGTCGTTAGGGATGAAAATACCAAATCATCAAATTCATCTGCAACAAAAGGTATCAATACTTTTTCTACAAGTGTCAATACTATTAGCATTTAATGCCTGATTCAGTGACCATTAAAGTTAGTGTACAACGATACCAAAGACAATTTATCGATACCAGGTAAAAGGTATCGATACATTTTGTAATTGATTGAAAATAGAATGTCAATTTGGTATTGATTTTAGAATAGGTATCAATATTTTGAAAACTATCGATACTTGGCCAAAAAGTATCGAGAGCAATACTGACTTGTTTTAAAACAATTTTAACTTGATTGAAAATGTTCAACCCAATTGAAACAAGTTTAACTTGATTTTATCATTTTGCGAACTTTGTTCAACTTTAATTATTATTCAAAAACATTTTAACTGGTTATGTCAAAACATATTATCAATTAAAGCTAGGTATAACAACATATTTTACCAAAATTATTCTTCACTTATGATCTTGAGAAGAAAGGTGATATTGAAATTCAACAAATTCATTCTAGTGATAATTTAGCGGATCTATTTACCAAGACATTATCAACCACAACATTTGAAAGGTTGGTATACAAAATTGGATGTACCGACTCAAAAATGTTAAGTGACATCATCATTCAGGTGATGTTGCACTCTTTTCCTTTAACCAAGGTTTTAATGAGGCAATGTACAATAAGATATTGTGTATTATTTTCTTTCATTAGGTTTTTTAACCCACACGATTTTTCCTAATAGAGGTTTTAAACATTTTTCTTTAATAGATATCGAAGGGTAGTATTGTAAATACATTAATAATGGATGTCTATAACCCCTTAAACCTTTATTAAAGTGATAGATAAAACTTTCTGGTTCATTTATGAGCATGAGATGTTTTAATGAAGCAATTAAGAAGGCTTCATTCACATGTATTTAATTGAATGCATAGGAGTTTATAAATAAAGCACCTTGTAAGTGAAAGTTTAATATGAAAATTCTCATGTACTTTTCATCTTCATTTTACTTGTTACTATTGTTTTCTTAATTTTTCTATAAAAAATTTTCATTAAAATTTATTTACTAAACATATTATACATGTTTGCCACCAATTATAATGTGACAATTGTCACAAACCTAACTACGCTAAAACTATAGCTTACCATAATTTTACCAATACATTGCTATAGAATATATATACGATGACTAGCTTGTATTCCCGTGCGATGCACATATCATTTATGTATATTAAATTTATAATACTTTTATAGCATTAGTTTTTTTTGAAATTTTTAATGAATTTCTTCAAATAAATATTAAAAAATTTAAAAAATAATGCAATTACAAAATATTTTTAAAAAATATTTAACTAATTTAGAATAAGTTATATTAATGTTATTTAATTTTGAAAATATTTAATATTAAATTAATACAAAAACTTATCATGCTTTGAATATTAATATTAATATATTATAAATTCAATAATAATATTGTTAATTTCTTACAAATTTTTAGTTTATATATTGTCAAATTACTTTTTTAATTTTAAAATTTTTAATATTCAATTTTTTTATAATTTTATATTTATCTTTACACTACTTTAATCAATAAATGTAGTTACATCTTATAATATTTGGAAAAATATAATTTTAATTTGATAAATATTATTTTTTTAAACTATATTTTAAGCTTAAGAATTTAATATTCATTAATTATAATATTACAACATTAAAATTTAATTCAATTAAGTAAAATTTTAAAATAAATAGATAGTTTATTTAAACTCAATTTTATATTTGACATATAAAAAATTTAAAAGAAAAAAAAATTAAACAAAAGGCATGGAATAACTTGTAAGGCCCAATTTTGGCCCGAGCCCTCTTAAATAAAAATTAAAACCAAATAATCTAAAACCAATAATAAAAGTCCAGATTACAAAATTTGGCCCAAATATCCCCAACCCAATTAGCCTAACACAAATCTGACCCAATACAATACCTAAACCCGAACTCTAGCCCAAAATACCCAAACCAACACAACCCAAAGTATTCCCCAAACGCTGAAACCCTAGCCTTCAGCAGCCAGTAGCGCCGCAGTCGAACCCAAGGCCTCCCCCGCGCGTGCTGTGCCTCTGCGGGTGTGCATCTCCTACAGCTAGCCGTACCTGCACACAAACAAACAAAAAAGAGCAAAGAAACAAAAAAAGATGCAGCAAAAAAGGAGAATAACAAAATAGATTTTGATATATTTTCTTTTTTTTCTTCTTTTTCGGTTACTTAGGCTATATAAAAGCCAAACAGAAATTTGTAAAAAAAAATACAGAGAAACTAATGTAAAAACACTGAAGCAGAATCAATAGACAGAAATCAAAAAAATTTCTGAAAGAAGGTGTTCTTTCTCTCTTTTCGTTTCTTTTTTTTTCTTTTCTTTTTTATATTATTAATCGTGCATAAAAAAAAGGGAAACGGTTAAAGAGCTTACCTGGTGGTCGGATCTTCTTCCATTCCGCCGCAATCGGAGTTGGGCGAAGGTTTAAAGGCCTTTGAATGGCCTGGTTACTAAGCGGCGTTGGGGACCATTAGGGTTCTTTAGCTTTTTTTTAGAAAAATGATAGGAAGCTGTTAGTTTAGGTTTGAATTTAGCTTATATATCGTGAAGAAAACGGCACCGTTTAAGAGCATGCTTCAGTAGCTTTAAAAACGACGCCGTTTAGAAGCTCAGACCCGCGCGATGACCCGACCCGGGGAAGGATCCGCGCATTTTGTAGTGTTTAGGTATATTGCGCAACTAGTCCTCTCAATTTTGCAGACTATTTCAAATTGGCTCTTTGCTTTTTCTTAATTTTTGCCTTGCGTTTTGATGGTCTCATTTGAGTCCATGTCACTGCGCCATGTTTTGGGGGATAGAATAATTTCCAATTTTGCCCCCTCGTAATTCGTGAATCGCAGTTTAATCCTCCATTTCTTTTAAACTTCATTTGTGGCCCGTTAATTCTGTTGCGACTGCAGTTTAGTCCCTTTTGTATTTGCATTTTTTACTATTCAGTTTAATAATATTATTATTACTATTATTATTATTAGTATTATTTTTTATCAATTTACCTAACCTTTTTTATATACATTATTTTATTATGTAGTATTATTTTAAGTTTTCCATATATTATTATTTAATTTCATAATGTATTATTTTATATATATTTTTTATGAGTCTAGCATAGTTTGTACACATTTTTATGATTTTATTTATAATATATTCTTAATACCCATATATATTGTTTATTTTAAAACTTTTGTATGCATAATTTATTGATTGTAATTTCTCCTCTTGCTATTGATTTTTTAGTATATCTTTTAAAATTGAATATTAATCCATTTAATTTTTGAATATTTATATTGGTATTTGTATAATGTATTATTGAAATTATTGTTGGTATGCTTGTTTGTATTTGTCTATTGATTATTTGTTATTTATTAGTGTATGTTATTTACAAATTGTCCTTTTTTGGCGTCGTACGTTATTATTCAATCACATTATATTTATTTTAAAGAATATGCCTCACTAAAGCATTAAAATCATTTTATTCTGTAAATATTTAAAATACTTGGTGTTCGCGATTTTCGAGAGAATGGCACCCTAACTTACTGGGCTTTAATTCTTTTCGTTAAATTTAGATATCCGAGTATCCTTTTTTAAATAAAATCGTACAGATTCTAAATAAAAGTTTTTCGGGATTTCAAAATGTTGGATCCTAACTCACTGGATATGGCATTTTGCTACCTCGAATTAAGGATTTTAATAATAAAGGCAATATTCGATATTTAGGAATTTTGGGAAATAGAACCCTAACTTACTGGGTTTTGATTTTTCATTTGACCCAAATAACCAAATATCTTCTCAAATGCATGGGTTTTAAAAGTCAAAAGATAAACTTAATTTTGAAGATTAAAAATGTTGCGCCCTAACTCACTGGGTGTGACATTTTATTTCTTTGAAATATGTGTGTTTTATTATTCAACTTATTCAAATTTTCTTTTAAAATCTTTTCAAATTTTCGACACCAAGACATTAAAAAATAAATTCGGTACCAATTTTGGGCGTTACGAGGGTGCTAACCTTTCCTCGTGCGTAATCGACTCTCGAACCTGTTTTCTCAAATTTCGCAGACCAAAATTGTTTCCAAGGTGAGCCGATCACACCTTAATAAAGGATCGGTGGTGACTCCAATTTTCATTTCTAAGTCAACAACTAATTTTTGTTTTCAAAAAAAGTGGTTTCGACAGCTTGGCGACTCCGCTGAGGACTTAGAAAGTCAAGCCATAAAACTGATTGTTTTTTGTCTTATTGTTGAAAATTGAAATTTTGATTTGAAAAACTACGATCCTTTCACTACATTTGTTGGTGATATGATTACTGTAAATTAAGTTTTATATCTTAGCATCATATTGCATAAAGGCTATTTAGTTTTGCCCCTCTAAGTCGGAGTGATAAACTATTCCTTCATGAGATTTTCACCTCCGTATAGGACAGTGGATCACTTTCAGGATACATCCGTACCTGTACCTACGTGAGATTTTCATCTCCGTATAGTCATAGGGAAATGTATTCCCCAGAACTAAACTCGATCCGCATGAGCCTATAATGGGTGAGGGTCGAGGAATCTGTTGGTTTAGGTACCTTTGCCTTAGAAGCCAAACCACATATAGTGAACCTTAGGAACTTGCCCTAGGTAGAGCTATGTCAAACCCTAGTAGATACCCGAATAGGTGTTCTATTATTTGTTGATTGTATTGGATTCTATGTTTATACATGATACTGACTTTTTTGTGTTTTCCTTTGATTGCATGGCATTTTAACTACATGACATTTCATTATGAAAGGCGTTGGTTCATATTTGGTTGCTAAATAGAAAGCTTATCATGGAAAAAGGGTTTCTTGATAAAGTGGAAGAAATACGGCTGCCCGAATATATTCCAAGAAACACAACAAAAGAAGGGTGATGAAGAAGTATACGACTTTACTTCGTGGCCTGAGAATTAAAGTTGATTATTCAAGAGCTGCCGACAATTGAAGAAGCAGATGAGCAGTACGAGGATGGGCAGATAATGGATCGCGGAAAAAGGAGATAGTAGTGGCGTCCATTGGAAATTAGCGTGATTTGTCTTAAACATCCGGATGAAGGAAAGATTGGCGTTGTTTCTTGGAGTATGAGGGCGAGGCCGTACATGCATCCGTTTTATGTAAATAAATTTGCTTTCTAGTAAAGTTTTCTAAATGAAATCGAATTAGAATCAACGCCTTTTTGTATTCATTTCATACATCGCATCACATGCATTAAAGACTATCAAAAAGAGTCTAATTGATTAAAATTATTTCAGCTAATCTGGAAACCAACCAACCAACCAAACACCGTTACGGTACTCGATCAAAAACCAAAGACATGGACCAAAGATTGGAAAAACTTAAACAGTTCCAAAAGGATATGCAAGACCAAATTTAGCTGCAAGTACGAGAGCAGCTAGCTAAGATTCAGCAGGATATCATGGACAAAATGCTAGAATCTCAGAGAAGCATGATGAATCAGTTGACTCAACTGTTGGCTGGAGGAAACGATAAGGGAAAATGCCACATGGCCAGTCCAGATGAGCATAATGAGGAACTGTTTTATCCTCCAGGCTTTACTCCTCCACATGTGCAGACCCAAGCTAAGGTGCACTCGCGCAAATCCTCTGTCATGATCAGGCCTTGGCAGTTTCAAGTCGGTGCCCTAATACCAATGAACTTCCAAGCCGGGTCAGGATCTAACCCCGAAGATAACCCCACTAATCCCATTATCCCTGATTTCAACAAAGTGGCTGAAAAAGAAAAAACAAAGGAAGAATTGCCAAAGTAGCTGGAGGAAAGGTGTAAATGGCTTGAAGAAAAATTCAGGGCAATGGAAAGCACCGAGAATTATCATGGGATTGATGCTAAAGATTTGAGCCTGGTCTTGGATTTGGTACTCCCCTACAAATTCAAAATGCCAAAATCTGAGAAATACAATGGGACCAGTTGCCCTAAAGCTTATATTACCATGATTTGTAGGCGTATGAGGAGATACGTTAATAACGACCAACTGCTTATACACTGCTTTCAAGATAGACTCATAGGGGCAGCATCTAAGTGGTACAATCAATTGAGTCGTACCAAGATTAGTTCCTGGAGTGATTTGGCATAGGCTTTTATGAAGTAGTACAATCATGTAGCAGAAATGGTGCTTGATAGAATCACCTTACAAAATATGGAAAAGAAGTCAAATGAAAGTTTTAGGCAGTATGTGCAAAAGTGGACGGAGGTTGTCTTCCAAGTCCAGCCACCGCCCTTGGAAAAAGAAATGTCAATGTTCTTTATAAATACATTGAAAGCCCCGTTCATCACACACATGTTAGGAAGTGCCACAAAAAGCTTTTCTAACATAGTCATGAATGGTGAGATGATTGAAAGTTCCATGAAGAGTGAAAAGATTGATGCTGGAGAAAATAATAGAAGGTCAACCCCTAAGAAAAAGGAAAGCGAGGTGAACAACGTGAATACATACAGTAAATAGATTACGGTGAATCAGCCAAAAAAGGTGGTTGCTAATCAATAAGGTTCATCAAGACAAGAATCTGGAATGAGGCAAAACGCTGAGAAGCTCCAGTTCACACCAATTCCAATGTCATATAAGGAGCTGTATCAGAGTTTATTCAATGCACACGTTGTTTCCCATTCTTATTTGAAACCCTTAAACCTCCATATCCCAAATGGTACGACTCGAATGCACAGTGTGACTACCATGCAGGAATTACAGGGCATTCCATAGAAAATTACACCGCCTTTAAAAAGCTTGTTGAAAGGCTCATCAACATGGGTGTTGTAAAGTTTGATGACTCATTTAGTGTAGAAAACCTGCTATCCAATCATGATTGATAATGAAGTGAACGCAAAGTATGAAGAAGTGTTGGGAAATGTTCACATCAATGCCATATATGAAGATGCAATTAAAAAGGGTCCTTATTAAATATTCGCCCTTATCAACTTGGAGGTGTTCAAAACAATTGGACTACGAAAGAAATCCCTATAGCATTTAGAGCTTACTTAGAGTAATATTCAGAACACACTTGTTGCCTTTAGCCTAGAAGCAATAAGAATTTCTTTGTGAAATAGGCTCATGTCTGAACGTTATTATTTTAATGAAATACATCTTTGTAGTCATTTTTGAGCAAATGTTCTTTCATTCCATATGAATAATTATTTTTTTTATTCTTTCATTCTTTTGGATTTTCATCCACACCATTCTTTCATTCATTCATAATCATACTACACAAATTATTATTTAAAAATTCATACAGTATTTGTATATTCTTTGGTACCTACAATAGGTCCCTAGATATCAATGTCATGAGTGACACCGCTACAGACTTAGAATCTCCTTCTGAGCGAGACACGTGTTTAGAGGGATCTCATGACTTTGAAGATGACATAGATCGTGGCCTATCTCTGGATATATTGAGGATGGTAGAACAGGAAGAGAAACAAATTTTACCTCAAATGAGGGAAAAGTAGTAAAATCAGAACATGCATCGCCGAAGAAATGAAGCAAGACATTGTTAAGTCATTTCGAGAGTTCAAGGATATCTTCGCGCGGTCATACCTGGATTAACCACTGACATTGTATTCAAAACAGCAGCACGATGTCAAAAATTTACAGTATGTTCAAGATTGACATCATGAACGATGCAGTTAGAACTCTTTACCGAGGCAATGCCTTCTTCTTTAGCTTATCATAGTTTTGCCCGTTGAAGTCAAGTTGCCATTTCTCCGTATTTTTGTTGGGTTTCACCCTAATTGAAGAGGAAGATCCAAAGTTTTTTCATCATAGTTAAGTTACACCCCAAAAGGCTCTATGAGAGAAACCTGATACCAAAGAAGATCTTTCGCATACAAAATGAAAGTGGAAGATCTTATGTGGAAGACCTTATCTGGAATAACATTGATTCAGATCGAAAGGGATGACCAGGACTTGCCTAATCCTATGAGTGCAGATTCAATCAAAAAAAAAAGAAGAACAGAACAAAAAAGAACAAAAAACAAAAAGAAACAAAAACCTCTACTGGGGCAATGCCTTTCTCTTTAGCTTATCACGATTTTTCCATTGAAGTTAAAATTCTTTCTCTCCGAGTGTTGGCTGAGCTAAAGTAGGATGAAGATCCAATCTCAATACGATCAGTTGAACCTAATTGAAGGAAAAAGGCTAAAAGCTATTCGTCACAGTCAAATGTACCAAAAACGGATGATGCGAGCTTACAACAAAAAGGTTTGTCCTAGAGAATTCCACGAGGAAGACCTGGTATTGAAAAAGATCTTTCCTCTACAAAAGGATTTTAGAGGAAAATGGATGCCAAATTGGGAAGATCCTTATGTCGTAAAGAAGGTCTTCTCCAGAGGAGCTTTGATTTTGAGCGAGATGGATGGAAAACCTGCCAAATCCTATAGACTCAGATTCGGTCAAGATAATTCACCTGAAGAAGGAGAAGGGACAAAGGTGAAAACCCGCAAAGGGCGCTTTGAAAAAAAAAGACCAAAGTGAAAACCCGCAAAGGGCATTTTTAGTCCAATAAATAATAAAAAATAAATAAAAGAAGAAGAAAAAAAATGGAGAGGCCAAGGTGAAAACCCACAAAGGGCACCTTGAGACCAAAAGGGATTTGAGTTGAAAACCCGAAAAGGGCGGCTCAAATTTTAGAGCAGAATGGGGCATGAGATGATCAGAGCAGCTAAAAGTTTAATCAGATTGGGGCATGTGATGATCTTGCTATACCTGAATCAATAGGAAATGGTAGGCGATATCTTGGGGCATCGATAAAAAACTGTAGATCTCCTACACATATGTCAAACTCAGAATGGCCTTCAGAAAGTTTGTGCAAAAAAGTTCAAGCTTCGATATCTAGGGCACCTAGTCTTCATACTATTTACATTGAATTTGCTATTCTTGGAATACTTCATTCTTTTTCAAGATACATGTACCCAATTAATCCCTCTTTCAATTCCTCGATAATTTATTCATTTCAAGCTATGCTCCCAAATTAATTCTATTTTTATCCATTATTATGATCCTTTTTGCAAGCATGTAGCATTAGAATAGTGACTAATGGATTAATAATACTTTCACAAAGGAAGTTTTGCATATTACTCTGGAAGTTTGTAAATAATACAGGAACCTGAAACAGGACTATTGTTTGGAACACACCAGTCTTAAAGGTTGAAATATCTAAAAAGGAAAAGTCTAAATTAAGACTATCTCTTCAGATTTTGTTGTCAAAACATTGATTAGACAAGATGACGAGATGTCATATTGGTGATAACGCTTCAATGAACAAGCAAGCAATGATCACCAGATAAAAAGAAAAAGCTATTCTTGGATAAGAGAATTCTTCATTTGTGCATGAGTATTTGGTATGACACCTTGGGAATGGTCTGTATCCTTGAATTACGATAGGAGAGGATGAGAGAGGGCCATATTTTTCTACCCTTGGGTTATGGTGGGAGGATTATGGTACAAATTTTGCGTCCTAGTGGATTGAACTTTGAGCTTTACAATGGGGGCAATCTGAATAAGTGTTTCTTTGGAGACGCCAACCGAGCAAGAAGGCGTTGTAGCACGTCAGTGAAAAAACCTTAATAAGCTTTGAGTAATGGCAACCTAAGCGGGATCATTCTTGAAAAAAAAATTATGCATTCATTCAAATGTCATTCATACACATCTAGTTAGAAGTATTTGATTCATTCTGATCATAAAATTCTAATCACTAGGCATAATTAGGTTCATAAAATTATACAGGTCATGTTCCCCAGAGAACAAACCGGTGAAACCATAAATCTCATCTCCCTGAGCAACAGTGAAGTAGGTTAAAAATAGCAGATCTTTTCTTCATGTATTGGTAGCGAAATAGATTGAAGACACCAGCCTTATCTCCCTGAGTAGCAGTGGAGTAGGTTAAAAATAGCAGATCTTGTCTTCCTGTATCGGCAATGAAGTAGATCGAAGACCTCAGCCTTATCTCCCTGGACAGTAGTGGAATAGGTTGATGATTGTAGATCATGTCTGCCTAAACAATAGTGGAACAGATCAAAGACGGTGAATCTTATCTTCCCAAGGTAGTAGGGAAGCAGATTTAAGCTGCCAGTCCTACCTCCCTGGATAGCAGTGGAATAGGTTGAAGATTGTAAGTCCTATCTCCCTAGACAGCAGTGGAATAGGTTGAAGGTTGTAAGTCCTATCTCCCTGGACAGTAGTGGAATAGGTTGAAGATTGTAGATCCTGTCTCCCTAAGCAGTAATGGAGCAGATCAAAGATGGTGAATCTTATCTTCATAGGGTAGTAGGGAAGCAGATTTAAGCCACCAGTCCTATCTCCCTGAACAGCAGTGGAATAGGTTGAAGATTGTAAGTCCTATCTCCCTGGACAGCAGTGGAATAGGTTGAAGATTGTACGTCCTGTCTCTTTAAGCAGTAGTGAAGCAGATCAAAGACGGTGAATCTTATCTACCCAAGGTAGTAGGGAAGCAGATTTAAGCCGCCAGCCCTATCTCCCTAGTTGCAGTGGAGCGGATCAAAATGATGGATCTTATCTCTCTAAAGTTGCAGTAGAACAGATCACATCAGACTTATCTTTCAAGTTGCAGCAGAACAAGTTGAAGCTACAAGTCTTATCTCCCTGAAGTTGCAATGGAGCAGGCTAAAGATAGAAAATTTTTGTTCTTTTGAGAAGCTACAAAGTACAAATCCTATCTCTCTGACATTGTAGTGGAGTGGATCGAAGCACCAATTCCTATACCTCTAAAGATGCAGTAGGTTGGAAAGAGGCTACTTGAAGAAGAAGAGCCAAGGTCCAGCACGACCGGGCAAAATTGGCCATTTTAAAGTCTTTACTTCGTTCCCGTTACACGACAACAAACAAAGAGGGGCAGTTGTAAGGCCCAATTTTGGCTCGGGCCCTAATTAATAAAAATTAAAACAAAATAATCTAAAACCAATAATAAAAGTCCAGATTAAAAATTTTGGCCCAAATATCCCAAACCCAATTAGCCTAACATAAATCTGACCCAATACAATACCTAAACCCAAACTCTAGCCCAAAATACCCAAACCCAACACAGCCTAAAGTATTCCCCAAACGCCGAAACCCTAGCCTTCAACAGCCAACAGCGCCGCAGTCGAACCCAGGGCCACCCCCGCGTGTGCTGCTCCTCTACGCGTGTGCATCTCCTACAGCTAGTCGTACTTGCACACAAACAAACAACAAAGAGCAAAGAAACAAAAAAGGACGCAGCAAAAAAGGAGAATAACAGAATAGATTTTGATATTTTTTCTTTCTTTTTTTTTCGATTATTTAGGCTATATAAAAGCCAAACAGAAATTTGTAAAAAAATAAATACAGAGAAACTAATGTAAAAACACTAAAGCAAAATCAATAGACAGAAATCAAAAAAATTTCTGAAAGAAGGTGTTCTTTTTTAGTTCTTTCTCTCTTTTCGTTTCTTTTTTTCTTTTCTGTTTTTATATTATTAATCGTGCATAAAAAAAAGGGAAACGGTTAAAGAGCTTACCTGGTGGCCGGATCTTCTTCCATTCTGCCGCAATCGGAGTTGGGTGAAGGTTTAAAGGCCTTTGAATGGCCTAGTTACTAAGCAGCGTTGAGGACCATTAGGGTTCTTTAGTTTTTTTTTTTAGAAATATGATAGGAGGTTGTTTGTTTAGGTTTTAATTTAGCTTATATGTCGTGAAGAAAACGGCACCGTTTAAAAGCATGCTTCAGCAGCTTTAAAAACAACGTCGTTTAGAAGCTCAAACCCGTGCGAAGACCCAACCTGGGGAAGAATCCACGCGTTTTGTAGAGTTTAGTTATATTGTGCAAATAGTCCTCTCAATTTTGCAGATTATTTCAATTTGGCTCTTTGCTTTTTCTTAATTTTTGCCCTACATTTTGATGTTGCCTCATTTGAGTCTGTGTCACTGCGCCACGTTTTGGGGGATGGAATAATTTCCAATCTGGCCCCCTCGTAATTTGCAAATCGCAATTTAATCCTCCGTTTCTTTTAAACATCATTTGTGGCCCGTTAATTCTGTTTCGACTACAGTTTAGTCCCTTTTGTATTTGCGTTTTTTACTATTCAGTTTAATATTATTATTACTAGTATTATTATTATTACTGTGACAGCCCTAATTCGACCCTAGTCGGAATGTGGTTTCGGGACCACAAAACCGAGTCATAAAATTTAGTTAAAATTTTATTTGCATATCTTATATGTGTGATAGTACTTGTACAAAAATTTGATGTTTTAATTTTATATTAGGAATGTGAATTTTGCTTGAAAAGATCTAGTTGAAAGACTTGGAAAATTATGATAGGTAAATAAGTAAGGACCAAATAGTATTAAAGTGGGAAAGTGTTGTCCTTGCATGTCAAATTAGCCAAACTAAAGCATAGTGGCCGGCCATGCTATGGGTGGAAACATGTCTCCAACATGTTATGCTAGTGATGTATGTTAAGAAAAATAAAATAATGAGCATGGTGATTAAATAATGAAAGGAAGGGTGATGAAAAAAAAAATAATATGGTCTCATCCATACCCCCTTGTTGCCGTGAATTGAAGAAAGAAAACAAAAAAAAAGTGTTCATTCTTGAACATCTTTGGCCGAATAGAGGAAAGAAAGGAAGGGGAAAAGCTTGAGAAAATCGGCTATGGTGGTTTGCTAGACTAAGGTATGTTTGATGTTGTCCTTGAGATGCATGCATGTTTTAGTAATTGACTTGAGTTCTAAATAGCCCATGTTCAAATCTTGAATCTTGTTGGTAACATGAGCAATCGGTCATGAGAAAGTGTTCAAGAAATGGTTGTTGTTCATGTTATTTGGATGAGAAATGGTGAGTTTTGTTGTTTCATGTTAAAGTTAGGTGAATGATGATAGAGGAGTGTTTGAACTATAAAAAGAATCGGCTACCTTGTTATGAGCTAGGGCCGAATGTGAGTTTGGTTGTGTTTGAATATTACATGCTTGGTAGAATGGTGGATGAAGGTGCCGAATGTATGTTGGATTGATAGAGTCTCCAAATTGATTTTATGTGTGTATGCATGACCGAATATACGTGGTCACATGAGTAAGGAAATGAGTTATTTGATATGTGGTAAAAGTTAAGTACTAAATCGAAGGTTGCTAAAATTGCCATTTCTTTAGCCGAATATGTGTTTGATCAATGAAGGAATTGTTGAAGAATATAGGTGAACTTGGTGAGAGTATTCGGCTTAGTGTATAAATGATATAAAGATTTTAGGAAATTGTTTTGGTTAGGTGTATGTATGATTAAGTATATTCGGCAATATACTTAAAGTGGGTACATGATATTACATTATAATTATTGAGCTTAAGTATATGGATATGTGTATATGTGGTCATATAATGACATTTTGGTTTGAAAATTTAATGATATGTGATTGCCGAATGTGATAAATAAATTCATGTTATTGGGTTAAATATTGAATACTCTTATTTGTATTATTTAAGCTCAAGAACCTAAAGGAGAGGCGTCCAACAAGGGGAAATCGAAGGTCATCGAGTAGCCGACTCGGAATTATTTTACCCAACATAAAGTAAGTCATTAAGCATATAGTTGGTATTAATTCAAATGGTCATAACGTCTATGTAATGATGCTGAATGGAATGAATAAATATATATATGCATGTACGTATGTGATGATGAAAGTGTTGAATGAAAAGAAAAGAGGTGAGATGTATTGAGTTGTTGATCTCGGCACTAAATGTGCGGGTATAAACAAGTATGACCATGAGATTGGCGCTAAGAGTGCGGGTTTAAATTGTGCAGCACTAAGTGTGCGAATTGACTATGTAGCACTAAGTGTGCGAGTTTGACTATGTAGCACTAAGTGTGCGAGTTTGATTATGTAGCACTAAGTGTGCGAGTTTTACTATGTAGCACTAAGTGTGCGAGTTTGATTATGTAGCACTAAGTGTGCGAGTTTGACTATGTAGCACTAAGTGTGCGAGTTTGATTATGTAGCACTAGGTGTGCGAGCTGATTATATAGCACTGAGTGTGCGGACTTAATATGTTCTTGAATCATTATGGACACTAAGTGTGCGACACTATTGAGTCGATCACGGACAGCGGATCGGGTAAGTATCTTGAGCTCATGGCTAATAGGTGCTATGTCTATATTTGGAGTTGAGCTTGGTAAGTTTGAACCCATGTGACGAATATACTTGAAGTCACGTACATAAGATTTATCATGGAATGGGTGAAAGGCCGTTTAGTTGTATGATTGTAACGAAAATAAAATGATTTATGAAAATGCCTCGAATATCCTATTGATGAGTATATGGAATGTGAATGCATGATTTGGTATGAGATTGAACCGATAGGTCGGAGGAACTATGGTATGGTTCGGTATGGATGGAGTAACTAGCCTCGTTCCATTTTGTTTCCTCTTGTGATAATGTTATTAATGGATGGTAGTGTATTGCTTATGACTTACTGAGTTATAAACTCACTCGGTGTTTCCTTGTCACCTATTCTAGGTTTCTTGGACTCATCTCCTTTTGCGTGGTCGGGCCGTCATCGAAGTCATCACACCGGATAGCAAGTTTTGGTACTTTCTTCTTAGTTGGCTTAGGAGAACATTTCGGCATGTATAGGCTATTATGTTGTGTTTGAACTTTGGTATGTAATCTTTTAGCCATGCGAAAATGGCATAAATGTTCGGTTGGGTTTGGATTCATACGTTAGGTCTCAAATCTTGATAATTCGACCTTTTTATGCCATACGTCATGGTTGATTATTTTGGTGTTAAAATTCATGATATGGCAATAGTGTAGTAGGGGGAAGTTTGACAATGATTAGCCTTTGGCATGGTTAGTCATGATCATAATTTGTGATATGCATGATGAATTATTAGTTAGATCAAGGAGTAAACACGAAGGGGGCATAGTTGCTTTCGTAACAGATGCTGGCAGCAGCAGTGACATGAGACTGAAAAATCACTAAAAATAGTAGGAGTGGAATTAATTGATGAATAAATTATGTAATCGAAGTTCGATGAGTCTATTTTCATATAGAAGTAACGAAAAGATCATATGGACAGTATGTTAAGAGATAATCAGGTTCTCGTGGGACAGGGCCAGAACGGTTTCTGGATTCCCTGCTCCGACTTTGGAAATTCATTATAAATTAACCAGAGATAATTAGGAGTCATACCATATATGTATAGATTCCTCTCTGAGTCTAGTTTCTATAGAAACAAACGGCATCAGTATTGAAGCTCTGTGCAGGGAGATATCCAGGTCGTAATGCGCAAAGGTCAGTGTAGTCGATCCCTGTAACATGGGAGACTTTGACTAATAAACTGTACTAATTGGCCTGACCAAAAATTCTAGAAAAAAGTATGTATATGGGAATATGAGTCTAGTTTCATGGAAAATTCACGGAACTGGATTTCGAGTTCCAGAGCTCAAGATATGATTTTTAAAGCGACTAGTACGCAGATTGACAGCTTGTCTGGAAAAATTTTAATAAGTGGTTTGAAGTCTGTTAACACCTCGTGTTCGACTCCGGCGACGGTCTCGGGTTCGGGGTGTTACATTTGATTGGTATCAGAGCTATGGTTTAGTCGGTTCTAGGACTACCATAGCACGTATGAGTCTAGCTATACATGCCGAATGTTAATGTTTAACTGTGTGATGACTTCTGACGGTTAAAATTTATGTTTTGATTAGTAAATGGATCCCGGTGTAGAAAGAATCTTAGCGGATGACGTTGAAAGTGTAGCGGCTGCTTCTGCACAAGGGACACCGCCTATTGAACCTCAGTCATCTGCGAATAATCAAGGTGAGGGGGCTAAACAAGCCTTCTTTACCATGATGAATGAGTGGGTCGCGCAATATGCCCGAACCAATCCGGCTGTCCAACAATTCCCGAATTTGAATAATCCACCCCCGGAGCCAGTAATGCCATCAGTTACTGATCCTGTGAGGCTGAGTAAGCCACCTGTAGACTTGATTAGGAAGCGCGGGGCTGAGGAGTTCAGGGCCATAGTTACTGATGATGCTGAAAGGGCCGAGTTCTGGCTTGATAACACCATTCGAGTGTTTGATGAACTGTCATGCACACCCGATGCATGTCTAAAGTGTGCTATATCCTTGTTGCGGGACTCAGCCTACTATTGGTGGAGGACCCTGATTTCCATAGTCCCAAACGAACGAGTAACTTGGGACTTCTTTCAGACGGAATTTCGAAAGAAATATATTAGTCAACGGTTCATTGATCAAAAGCGTAAGGAATTCTTGGAACTCAAGCAAGGCCGTATGACCGTATCTGAATACGAACATGAATTCGTGAGACTCAGTAGGTATGCCCGGGAGTGTGTAGCTGATGAGGTTGCTATGTGCAAAAGATTCGAAGAAGGATTGAATGAAGATTTAAAGCTACTAATGGGTATTTTGGAAATAAAAGAATTCGTAACACTAGTCGAACGAGACTGCAAGGCGGAAGAACTTGGAAAGGAGAAGAAGAAGGCTGAATTTGAAGCTAGAGACTACCGTAAAAGATCGACGGGTAAAGCCCCGTTCTCAGCCGTAAAGAAGTTCAGGGAGGACACTAATAAGTCGAGGACGACTGCGAGAATTTCCATCAGAGCAAGACCATCGACGGACTCCCGAGCTACTTCGGTAGCTAGTGTGGGCAATAATCGTCTAGAGAAACCTGAATGTCCCCAATGTGGAAGATGACACATAGGTGAATGTTGGGGTAAGTCTATTAACAGGGCCTGTTACGGATGCGGTTCGAAGGACCACTTCATTAGAGATTGCACGGAGCTTGATGAGAAGAATAAGATTCAAGGTGCAAGACCTAGTGGAGTGACAACTAGAGGTAGACCACCGAGAATTTTAGGAGGTAGGGGTGGTAGTCAGAGAGGGGCCTCTGATACGGCTGTTCGAGCCGAGAACCGCACTCCTACTAGAGCATATGCCATCCGCGCACGAGAGGAGGCATCCTCCCCTGACGTCATCACTGGTACCTTCACTCTCTTTGATACTAATGTGATTGCATTGATTGACCCTGGCTCTACTCATTCATATGTATGTGAAACCTTAACATCCAGTAAGACTCTACCTGTTGAGTCTACTGAGTTCGTAATTTGGGTGTCAAATCCCTTGGGTCGTTACGTGCTTGTCGACAAAGTGTGTAAGAGATGTCCCCTAGTAATTTGAGGTTCTTGTTTTCCGGCGGACTTGATGCTTTTGCCGTTTGATGAATTTGATGTTATTCTTGGTTTGGATTGGCTGACCGCGCATGATGCGGTTGTAAATTGCAAAAGCAAGACTATTGATTTGAGGTGCGCAAATAACGAGGTAATCCGAGTTGAGTCTACGGATTTGAAGGGGTTGCCAGCTGTAATATCAGCAATGTTGGCCCAGAAATATGTGAGAAAAGGGTGCGAAGCATACCTTGCGTATGTACTTGATGACAAAGAGTTAGAAAAGAAACCCGAATCTGTGCCGGTGGTTTGTGAATACCCGGATGTTTTTCCTGAAGAGTTACCGGGTTTGCCACCTGTTCGGGAGATAGAATTTGGTATTGAGCTTGTACCTGGAACTACGCCAATTTCGATAGCTCCGTATCGTATGGCACTAACCGAGTTAAAAGAGTTGAAAGCTCAGTTGCAAGAATTGACAGATAGAGGTTTCGCTCGACCAAGTTTCTCACCTTGGGGTGCACCAGTATTGTTCGTGAAAAAGAAGGACGGAACCATGAGGTTGTGCATTGACTATCGTCAACTGAATAAAGTGACGATAAAGAACAAATATCCGTTGCCACGCATCGATGATTTGTTCGACCAACTGAAGGGAGCCTCAGTGTTCTCAAAAATAGATTTGAGATCGGGCTATTATCAGTTGCGAATTCGAGATTCGGACATACCCAAAACTGCTTTCAGAACGAGGTACGGTCACTACGAGTTCTTAGTGATGCCGTTTGGGCTCACTAATGCCCCGGCAGTATTTATGGATTTGATGAATCGGATCTTCAGACCATATTTGGATCGGTTCGTAGTTGTGTTCATTGATGACATCTTGGTCTATTCAAGAGATGAGATCGAACATGCTGAACACTTGAGATTAATGTTGCAAGTTTTGCGGGATAAGAAGTTATATGCTAAGTTCAGTAAGTGTGAGTTCTGGTTAAGAGAGGTTAGCTTCTTGGGTCATGTGGTATCCGCATCGGGTATTCGAGTTGACCCGAACAAAATCTCAGCCATACTTAACTGGAAACCTCCGAGAAATATTACTGAGGTTCGGAGCTTTTTGGGGCTCGCCGGTTATTACCGACGATTTGTCAAAGGTTTCTCAATGATAGCCACACCAATGATGAAGCTACTTCAAAAGGATGTTAAGTTCGAATGGACGGAGAAATGTCAGAAAAGTTTCGATCAACTGAAAACTCATTTGACTGAAGCACCAATTTTAGTGCAACCCGAATCAGGCAAAGAGTTTGTCATTTATAGTGACGCATCCCTACTTGGGTTGGGTTGCGTGTTGATGCAAGAAGGTCGAGTTGTGGCCTATGCGTCGAGACAATTGAAGCCACACGAGAGAAATTATCCGACCCACGACCTCGAACTAGCTGCCATCGTATTTGCTTTAAAAATATGGCGACATTATTTATTTGGTGAGAAGTGCCATGTATTTTCGGATCACAAAAGTCTCAAATATTTGATGACTCAGCGAGACTTGAATCTGCGACAAAGACGTTGGCTTGAATTGTTGAAAGATTACGAGCTTGTCATTGATTACCACCCGGGAAAGACTAATGTGGTTGCGGACGCCTTAAGCCGGAAATCGCTGTTTGCTTTACGAGCGATGAATGTGCACTTGTCTGTTCTACCCGACAATGTGTTAGTAGCTGAATTAAAAGCCAAACCATTGTTGATTCATCAAATTCGTGAAGCCCAGAAAGTTGATAATGAATTGGTTGCAAAACTGGCTGAGTGTGTTCTGAATAAGGAATCGGAGTTTCGAATGGATGATGATGATTGTTGAGGTTTAGAAGTCGTTTGTGTGTTCCAAGGAATTCGGAACTTACTTCGATGATTTTGAATGAGGCTCATAGTGGCCGAATGTCTATCCACCCGGGTAGTACTAAAATGTACAACGATCTGAAACGTCAGTTTTGGTGCCATGGTATGAAACGAGACATCTCTGACTTTGTTTCGAGATGCTTAATATGTCAACAAGTGAAAGCAGAACATCAAGTGCCTTCAGGATTACTTCAGCCGATCATGATACCCGAGTGGAAATGGGATCGTGTAACACCCCGAACCCGAGTCCGACACCGGAGTCGAACACGAGGTGTTAACAAACTTTGAAAAATTTCCAGACACTGCCCAATCTGTGTACTAGTCGCTTTAAAAATCATATCTTGAGCTTCACAACTCGAAAATCAGTTTCGTGATTTTTCCCTGAAACTAGACTCATATGCCCATCTACATATTTTTTTCTAGAATTTTTGATCCGGCCAATTAGTACAGTTTATTAGTTAAAGTCTCCCATGTTATAGGAATCGACTACCCTGACCTTTGCGCATTACGACTTGGATATCTCCTTGTACAGGGCTCCAATACTGATGCCGTTTATTTCTATAGAAACTAGACTCAGAGAGGAATCTATACATATATGGTATGACTCCTAATTATCTCTGGTTAATTTATAATCAATTTCCAAAGTCGGAACAAGGAATCCAGAACCCGTTCTGGCCCTGTCTCACGAGAACCTGAATATCTCTTAACATACTGTCCATATGATTGTTTCGTTACTTTCCTATGAAAGTATATTCTTCAAGGTTTGTTTACATAATTTATTAACTATTTAATTCCATTCCTACTATTTTTAGTGATTTTCCAAATCTACGTCACTGATGCTGTCAGCATCTACCTTTAAGGTAGGCTTTACCTATTTCATGGTTCAACTAGCCCTTTTTGCATACATAGCACAATTTATGAAAGTGATTAACCATCCCCGTGGCCAATCCTTGTCAAGCATATCCACACTAAATGATTATAACATTATACTTAAACACATATAAGCCATTTTCACATGGCTATCCAAAACTTATACATCACATAAAGTACTCGAAAAACAACAATGGGTCGTCCTAAACATGCCATATCAAAATTCAACCAAAAGAGTACCCAAAAGAGCCTTTGATAGTGTGGGCGACTTCGACTTCAAGATCCCGAGTCCGATAGCTGGAGAACCAAAAATCTATAAAACAGAGGAGCAATGGAACGAAGTAAGCAATTTATGCTTAGTAAGTTTTGAGCAAGAAATTCCAGCATAACGAAAGAATAGCACACATTTAGCTAAACGGAATATTTCATAATACACAATTTTCCGATATCAAACTTACTTCACAACGTTAACCCTTATGTACATACACAAAAGACCAACTTAGCCGAAGGCCGGTAGCTCGTTCATCAACTGAGCGAATATTTATTTGTAAGGGCTCGGATTAAATTCAACACATACGTAACATATCCCAATATTGGGATGTTTTTCGAGTATTAGATGGAATTTTACAGCAAGCTCATTCATTTCCAAATCACGTACCTTCGGAATTTAACCGGATATAGCTCCTCGTTCAAGTGCCTTCGGGACATAGCCGGTTATAGTAACTCATACAATGCCTTCGGGACTTAACCCAGATTTTAAAACTCGCACGAATGCCTTCGGGACTTAACCCGGAATTAGTATCTCGCACAAAGGCCTTCGGGACTTAACCCGGAATTAATAACTCGCACAAATGCCTTCGGATCTTAGTCCAGATATAGTCACTTAGCACAAAGCCTTCGGGACTTAGCCCGGACAGCATTCAATTAATCATGCACATCTAACAATAATTCATGGCACATTCGTATTTCTTTTTCATTAGCAAAACTCAAACACAAGGCACATACCATCCTTGCACATTCGGCTCAATAGCCACACATAGAGCATGATTTTCATTTGCTTAAAACATGATTTAATCACATCATAATTTAAGCTCCCTTACTCAAGAACTTACCTCGGGTGTTGTCGAACGATCCCGCTAACTATTCGACCACTTTTTCCTTCCCTTTATCGGATTTATTTCCCCTTTGCTCTTGAGCTTAATTAAACAAATAAATTGATTTCATCATTTAGGCATCAAAAAGATGAACACGAAGCACTTAGCCCATATTTATACATTAGACATTAAAGTCACATACATGTGAAATCATGCATCAACACAACATATTAGCTAATTTTTCCCCCTTGGCCGAATATGCATGTCTATTTTTGGGGTCGATTTCAACACTTAATACACACATATACACACTAGTAAAGCATCCTCCCCCTTTTCATCGATTTAACACATGCATTGCTCATTAACATGCAAAGTTACATTCGGCCTTAGCACACAACTTGCTAGCCGATTCTTCTCCATTTAGCAACCAATGCACATATGTGCTCACACAAAAATGCTAAAAAGGAGGTTCAAGAATCATCAAGTCATCATCACATGCATCATTAACAAGCTTCATATTTAGCATGCAATGGCATTAACACAACCTCTACCTAGGTCGAATCTTAACTCATCCTCATGTCTCATCACCACCACATCAAACATCAACCAAGAATGATGCATCCATGGTCAAGTGTCATTTCCATCACATAGCAAGATTTAGACCATGGGCTAGGTAGAACTCAAGCTAACAACTAAAACATGCATGCATCTCATGGAACATCATCAACATACCTTAGCCTAGCTACATGCATGGCCGAATCTCTTCACCTTTCTTCTTCTTTCCTCCTTAAAATTATTGGCCAAGGATGAACCAAAGGATGAGAAATTTTTTTCTTTGTTTTTCTTTCTAGTTTCGGCAAGTATGAAGATGAGAAAAGGATGAACAAAAATTCTCTCCTTCCTTTTCTTTAGCTCACGGCAAAAGGGGGGAAAAGAAAACAACTACACACATTTTCTTTTCTTTTTTTGTATTCACCATACTCCTTTTCATTATTTAATTTCCATGCCCATTATTTTATTTTTTCCACCCATGATGCACCAACAAGACATGTCTATGACATGTCTTGGCCATCAAACTTGGTCTACCATGCTTGTCATGGCCGGCCACTACTAGTAGGGGGGAATTTGACATGCAAGTCCCCCTTTGTCCACATGCACTAATAGGTCCTCACACATTGACCTATCACATTTTAGAATTTTCTCACATAAGTCCTATTGACTAAATTCACATGCAATCAACCAAATCGAAGCTTGAAATTTTCACACATTCATAATTACATATTCTAGACAATAAGTATCACATTCAAACATTTCGGTGACTCGGTTTAGCGGTCCCGAAACCACTTCCCGACTAGGGTCAACTTTGGGCTGTCACAACTCTCCCCCACTTAAGAAATTTTCGTCCCCGAAAATCTTACCGGTGAATAGGTTTGGGTATCGCTCTTTCATCGAGCTCTCGGTCTCCCAAGTAGCTTCCTCGATCCCGTGTTTGAGCCATAACACCTTTACTAGCGGAACTCTTTTCAAGCTCAGGGGGCAAAATCAATCTATACGCAACCGGACCAACTCGTTCGGAGATTTCGTACGGCCCAATGAATCTTGGGTTCAACTTGCCCTTACGGCCAAACCTGAGTATCTTTTTCCAAGGTGAAACCTTAAGGAACACTTTGTCTCCCACCTGATACTCGATGTCTTTTCGTTTCAAATCTGCGTACGACTTCTGACGATCCGTGGCTACCTTCAGACTTTCACGGATTACCTTTACTTTCTGTTCAGCATCTTTAATCAAATCAACTCCGAAAATTTTACTTTCACCGAGCTCGGTCCAAAACAATGGTGTATGGCATTTACGACCGTACAAAGCCTCGTAAGGTGCCATCTTAATACTTGATTGAAAACTATTATTGTAAGCGAATTCAATCAAAGGTAAATACCGTTCCCATGAACTACTGAACTCGAGGATGCAACATCTCAACATATCCTCAAGTATCTGAATTATCCGCTCGGATTGACCATCGGTTTGGGGGTGAAAAGCAGTGCTAAAATGCAGCTTGGTACCCAGAGCTTCTTGCAATTTCTTCCAAAATCGTGAGGTGAATCTCGGATCTCTATCCGACACGATAGAAACAGGTACCCCGTGTAATCTCACAATTTGAGAAACGTACAATTCAGCTAGTTTATCCAATGAAAAATCCGTACGTACGGGGATGAAATGAGCCGACTTAGTCAGCCTATCAACAACAACCCAAATCGCATCCTTCTTACTTGCTGACAATGGCAGTCCAGACACAAAGTCCATTGTGACTCGATCCCACTTCCACTCGGGTATCATGATCGGCTGGAGTAATCCTGAAGGCACTTGATGTTTCGCTTTCACTTGTTGACATATCAAACATCTCGAAACAAAGTCGGAGATGTCCCGTTTCATACCATGCCACCAAAATTGACGTTTCAAATCGTTGTACATTTTCGTACTCCCCGGGTGAATTGACATTCGGCTACAATGGGCTTCGTTCAGAATCATCGAAATGAGTTCCGAATTCCTTGGAACACATAAACGATTTCTGAACCTCAAACAATCATCATCATCAATTTGAAACTCCGATTCCTCGTTCGGAACACACTTAGCCCATTTTGCAACCAATTCATCATCGACTTTCTGAGCTTCACGAATTTGATGAGTCAATAATGGTTTAGCTTTTAATTCAGCTACTAACACATTGTCTGGTAGAACAGACAAATGCACGTTCATCGCTCGTAAAGCAAACAATGACTTCCGGCTTAAGGCGTCCGCAACCACGTTAGCCTTTCCCGGGTGGTAATCAATGACAAGCTCGTAATCTTTCAACAACTCAAGCCAACGTCTTTGTCGCAGATTCAAGTCTCGTTGAGTCATCAAATATTTGAGACTTTTGTGATCCGAAAATACATGGCACTTCTCACCAAACAGATAATGTCGCCATATTTTTAAAGCAAACACGATGGCAGCTAGTTCGAGATCATGGGTCGGATAATTCCTCTCGTGTGGCTTCAATTGTCTCGACGCATAGGCCACGACTCGACCTTCTTGCATCAATACGCAACCCAACCCAAGTAGGGATGCGTCACTATAAATGACAAACTCTTTACCTGATTCGGGTTGCACCAAAATTGGAGCTTCAGTCAAATGAGTTTTCAGTTGGTCGAAACTTTTCTGACATTTCTCCGTCCACTCGAACTTAACATCCTTTTGAAGTAGCTTCGTCATTGGTGTGGCTATCATCAAGAAACCTTTGACAAATCGTCGGTAATAACCGGCGAGCCCCAAAAAGCTCCGAACTTCAGTAATATTTCTCGGAGGTTTCCAGTCAAGTATGGCTGAAATTTTGTTCTTTATCGTCACTTTATTCAACTGACGATAGTCAATGCACAACCTCATGGTTCCGTCCTTCTTTTTCACGAACAATACTGGTGCCCCCCAAGGTGAGAAACTTGGTCGAGCGAAACCTCTATCTGTCAATTCTTGCAACTGAGCTTTCAACTCCTTTAACTCGGTTGGTGCCATACGATACGGAGTTATCGAAATCGGCGTAGTCCCAGGTACAAGCTCAATACCAAACTCTACCTCCCGAACAGGTGGTAAACCCGGTAATTCTTCCGGAAAAACATCCGGGTATTCACAAGCCACCGGCACAGATTCGGGTTTCTTTTCTAATTCTTTGTCATCAAGTACATACGCAAGGTATGCTTCGCACCCTTTTCTTACATATTTCTGTGCCAACATTGCTGATATTACAGCTGGCATCCCCTCCAAGTCCGCAGACTCAATTCGGATTACTTCGTTATTTGCGCACCTCAAATCAATAGTCTTGCTCTTGCAATTCACAACCGCATCATGCGCGGTCAACCAATCCAAAACCAAGGATAACATCAAATTCATCAAACGGCAAAAGCATCAAGTCCGCCGGAAAACAGGAACCTCGAATTTCCAGGGGACATTTCTTACACACTTTGTCGACAAGCACGTAACGACCCAAGGGATTTGACACCCGAATTACGAACTCAGTAGACTCAATAGGTAAAGTCTTACTGGATGCTAAGGTTTCACATATGTAAGAATGAGTAGAACCGGGGTCAATCAAAGCAATTACATTAGTATCAAAGAGAGTGAATGTACCGGTAATAACATCAGGCGAAGAAGCATCCTCGCGGGCACGTATAGCATAAGCTCTAGCAGGCGCACGAGCTTCGGATCTGGTTATATCATCTCTAGATCCTCTCTGACCACCACCATCATTGCCCGCATTTCCAGATGGTCTACCCCGAGCAGTGGTAGCACCCGGTCTCCCACTCTGATTTACATTCTGTCCCGACAACCTCGGGCAATCTTTAATGAAGTGGTCAACTGATCCGCATTTGTAACAGGAGCGGTCAGGGAATCTACAACTCCCCAAATGCCATTTACCGCAATATCGGCATTTCGTTCTGTCTCGACGTTCATTCCCAACACTGGCGACTGAAGTGCCTCGTGTACCCACAAGGGGTCGATCACGATCTCGTCTAAAAAAGCCCGAAGTGCCTCTAAACTGGCCCGCATCATCCCGAAATCTCTTCGATGTCTGTTGAAGAGACCTTCCCGAGGATCTTTTACGAAACTCTCCAGTTCCCTCATCAACTCTTTGCTTTTCTTTTCTAAGCTCTTCGGCTTTACAAGCTCGTTCAACAAGTACCACGAACTCTCGTATTTCAAGAACGCCAACGAACATTTTTATATCTTCATTCAGCCCATCCTCGAAGCGTTTACACATAATAGCTTCGGACGAAACACATTCCCGAGCGTATTTGCTAAGTCTAACAAATTTTCGCTCGTAATCAGTAACCGACATGGAGCCTTGCTTAAGCTCAAGAAATTCCTTCCGTTTTTGATCAACAAATCTCTGACTGATATACTTTTTCCGAAACTCAGTTTGGAAAAACTCCCAAGTTACTTGCTCTCGAGGCACAACAGAAGTCAGAGTACTCCACCAATAGTAGGCAGAATCACGTAGCAAGGAGATAGCACACTTTAGGCATTCATCGAGTGTACAAGATAGCTCATCGAGTACCCGGATAGTGTTGTCCAGCCAAAATTCAGCTTGCTCGGCATCATCGCTATCCATAGCCTTAAATTCAGTAGCCCCATGTTTTCGGATTCTGTCAACTGGGGGCTTATTTGACCTTATTTGGTCCGTTACCGGTGGTATTGTAGGTGCGGGGTGGTATTAGTTGGGAATGGAGGTTGTGGGACAGCCGTATTAGTTCGAATGTATTGGTTGAACCAATCATTCATCACGCTATAGAAAGCTTGTCTAGCTTCATCATTCGGGTTACTAGCATTAGGTTGAGAGTCCGCCGGCGCTGTCCCTTGTGCGGGAGCAGGCGCTACACTCTCAAGATCATCAGCTACCTCTCGGTTGGGATCGGGATCCATTACCATAAATAAACACATTTACAATTGTCAGAAATCACCACACTATCAAGTAATCACATAAAATGGCATGTATAGCTAGACCCAACACATTACGGTAGTCCTAGAATCGACTAAACCTGGCTCTGATACCAATAAAATGTAACACCCCGAACCCGAGTCCGACACCGGAGTCGAACACGAGGTGTTAACAAACTTTGAAAAATTTCCAGACACTGCCCAATCTGTGTACTAGTCACTTTAAAAATCATATCTTGAGCTTCACAACTCGAAAATTAGTTTCGTGATTTTTCCCTGAAACTAGACTCATATGCCCATCTACATATTTTTTTCTAGAATTTTTGATCGGGCCAATTAGTACAGTTTATTAGTTAAAGTCTCCCATGTTACAGGAATCGACTACCCTGACCTTTGCGCATTACGACTTGGATATCTCCTTGTACAGGGCTCCAATACTGATGCCGTTTATTTCTATAGAAACTAGACTCAGAGAGGAATCTATACATATATGGTATGACTCCTAATTATCTCTGGTTAATTTATAATCAATTTCCAAAGTCGGAACAAGGAATCCAGAACCCGTTCTGGCCCTGTCTCACGAGAACCTGAATATCTCTTAACATACTGTCCATATGATTGTTTCGTTACTTTCCTATGAAAGTAGATTCTTCAAGGTTTGTTTACATAATTTATTAACTATTTAATTCCATTCCTACTATTTTTAGTGATTTTCCAAATCTACGTCACTGATGCTGTCAGCATCTACCTTTAAGGTAGGCTTTACCTATTTCATGGTTCAACTAGCCCTTTTTGCATACATAGCACAATTTATGAAAGTGATTAACCATCCCCGTGGCCAATCCTTGTCAAGCATATCCACACTAAATGATTATAACATTATACTTAAACACATATAAGCCATTTTCACATGGCTATCCAAAACTTATACATCACATAAAGTACTCGAAAAACAACAATGGGTCGTCCTAAACATGCCATATCAAAATTCAACCAAAAGAGTACCCAAAAGAGCCTTTGATAGTGTGGGCGACTTCGACTTCAAGATCCCGAGTCCGATAGCTGGAGAACCAAAAATCTATAAAACAGAGGAGCAATGGAACGAAGTAAGCAATTTATGCTTAGTAAGTTTTGAGCAAGAAATTCCAGCATAACGAAAGAATAGCACACATTTAGCTAAACGGAATATTTCATAATACACAATTTTCCGATATCAAACTTACTTCACAACGTTAACCCTTATGTACATACACAAAAGACCAACTTAGCCGAAGGCCGGTAGCTCGTTCATCAACTGAGCGAATATTTATTTGTAAGGGCTCGGATTAAATTCAACACATACGTAACATATCCCAATATTGGGATGTTTTTCGAGTATTAGATGGAATTTTACAGCAAGCTCATTCATTTCCAAATCACGTACCTTCGGAATTTAACCGGATATAGCTCCTCGTTCAAGTGCCTTCGGGACATAGCCCGGTTATAGTAACTCATACAATGCCTTCGGGACTTAACCCGGATTTTAAAACTCGCACGAATGCCTTCGGGACTTAACCCGGAATTAGTATCTCGCACAAAGGCCTTCGGGACTTAACCCGGAATTAATAACTCGCACAAATGCCTTCGGATCTTAGTCCGGATATAGTCACTTAGCACAAAGCCTTCGGGACTTAGCCCGGACAGCATTCAATTAATCATGCACATCTAACAATAATTCATGGCACATTCGTATTTCTTTTTCATTAGCAAAACTCAAACACAAGGCACATACCATCCTTGCACATTCGGCTCAATAGCCACACATAGAGCATGATTTTCATTTGCTTAAAACATGATTTAATCACATCGTAATTTAAGCTCTCTTACTCAAGAACTTACCTCGGGTGTTGTCGAACGATCCCGCTAACTATTCGACCACTTTTCCTTCCCTTTATCGGATTTATTTCCCCTTTGCTCTTGAGCTTAATTAAACAAATAAATTGATTTCATCATTTAGGCATCAAAAAGATGAACACGAAGCACTTAGCCCATATTTATACATTAGACATTAAAGTCACATACATGTGAAATCATGCATCAACACAACATATTAGCTAATTTTTCCCCCTTGGCCGAATATGCATGTCTATTTTTGGGGTCGATTTCAACACTTAATACACACATATACACACTAGTAAAGCATCCTCCCCTTTTCATCGATTTAACACATGCATTGCTCATTAACATGCAAAGTTACATTCGGCCTTAGCACACAACTTGCTAGCCGATTCTTCTCCATTTAGCAACCAATGCACATATGTGCTCACACAAAAATGCTAAAAAGGAGGTCAAGAATCATCAAGTCATCATCACATGCATCATTAACAAGATTCATATTAGCATGCAATGGCATTAACACAACCTCTACCTAGGTCGAATCTTAACTCATCCTCATGTCTCATCACCACCACATCAAACATCAACCAAGAATGATGCATCCATGGTCAAGTGTCATTTCCATCACACAGCAAGATTTAGACCATGGGCTAGGTAGAACTCAAGCTAACAACTAAAACATGCATGCATCTCATGGAACATCATCAACATACCTTAGCCTAGCTACATGCATGGCCGAATCTCTTCACCTTTCTTCTTCTTTCCTCCTTAAAATTATTGGCCAAGGATGAACCAAAGGATGAGAAATTTTTTTCTTTGTTTTTCTTTCTAGTTTCGGCAAGTATGAAGATGAGAAAAGGATGAACAAAAATTCTCTCCTTTCTTTTCTTTAGCTCACGGCAAAAGGGGGAAAAGAAAACAACTACACACATTTTTCTTTTCTTTTTTTTGTATTCACCATACTCCTTTTCATTATTTAATTCCATGCCCATTATTTTATTTTTCCACCCATGATGCACCAACAAGACATCTATGACATGTCTTGGCCATCAAACTGGTCTACCATGCTGTCATGCCGGCCACTACTAGTAGG